>NC_084562.2:16807500-16940000 GCF_033978685.3 Nerophis lumbriciformis | reverse complement strand
TGATAATAATACTTATTAATGATACTTAGATACTAATAAAATTATTTTTTTTTGCCGTAGTGGAGGTGATTATTATTATTAGCTTAGGGCAGGGGTGTCAAACTCATTTTATATCGGGGGCCACATGGAGAAAAATCTACTCCCAAGTGGGCCGGACTGGTAAAATCACGGCACGATAATTTAAAAATAAAGACAACTTTAGATTGTTTTTTTTGTTTAAAAATAGAACAAGCACATTCTGATCATATCATGAAAATAAAGGAGAAAAAAACCGCATCGAATGAAGAGAAGGTGTGTCCAAACTTTTGGCCTGAACTGTACATCTACATCAACAATATGATATGGCTGAGTGGCTGGACAGGACAGATTAAAAATAAAATCGAATTTTAATTTGTTTGAATCGATTAAGAATCGTTACTGAAAATCGACACCTTACCGACCTGATAAATTCCAAAGAAAAGGAGATGATACGGTATTATCTGCTCACAGACGCTGCCTGGTGGTTGTTTAAGCACACTGCAGCTAGTCCCACACTGCAGAAAGTCAGTGTTCAAAAAAAAAAAAAAATTTGGGGTATTATATTTGAATTAAGCAAAATTATCTGCCAATAGAACAAGAAAATTCGGCTTGTCAAGACTTTCCAAAACAAGTAAAATTAGCTAACCTCAATGAAACCAAAAATACCTTAAAATAAGTATATTCTCACTAATAACAAGTGCACTTTCCTTGGTAGAAAAAAAAGAGACCTTTTTCTCAATATGTTGGAAAAATATTCTTAAATTAAATAAATGCTAGTGCCATTATCTTGACATAATCGTGATTTTTTTTTTTCATGCTTGAAGTGAGAAATTATTACTTTAAAAAATTAGTTTTATACTTGTGAGTGTTGATGACACAGCTTTGCAACAGTTGATATTCTAGTTTCAAGCATGTTTTACTCAATATAGGTCATAAAATCTCAGCAACAAGCTGTAATATCTTACTGAGATCATTTAGGACCAAAACCCTTAAAACAAGTAAAACACTCTAACATAAAAATTATTTTATCAGACAGAAAATAAGCAAATATCACCCTTATTTGAGATATTTAATCTGACTTAGATTTCAGTTTTTGCAGTGCACTTCTTAATATTTCAGTCACACGCAGGATTCTCACAAGAATGAGGCAAAAATACAACCTTACCCACTGTGCTTAATGCTTTATTTCATACATAGTCAACGGATGCAGAAAAACAGACATGTGCCACAAAGAAGTGTCACATTAGGCAACTCCTATTGTTATTATTATTTGTATTATTCATATTATTAGAAAGAATGTGGCAAATATTGCAAAACATAGCTGTGACTTCTGTCACGTTTTCGCAACGCCACATTTCTACACAAATTGCAGTTTTTTTTCCCCCTGGTTATTAATTTCTCCTATATGCTTTTTCCTGCACTCTTGCGGCCCTTGTCAGGCTCCCCGGCCCCACAACGAGGGTGTCCACTGCAGGCGGGGACATCGCTCCAAGAGGCTCGGTGGCCGGCGCCGGCAACAGACGCAGCCAGGCCCTCAGTGACAAGACCAAAGCCAACTCGCAGCTGAACAAAGGTATGCATTAGTGCTTTTTTTTTTTTTTTGTCCTGTCCAGCTTCTCAGGCGAATCATATAGTTGATGTAGATGCCCATATTGGCTGTACAAATTTCCTTTACAAAAAAGAAGTGTGGGATACTTCTCTTGTTGCTTTATTTGTATTTGACTTTATTAAATGGATTTACAATATTATTTGGTGCATTAGTGTCAGGTTCAAACCCCGATGACATCTATTAAACAGACAAGAAGCAAGGAATTAAACAGAGAAGGATTCAATTTAGCTCAATTAGGAGAAAGGTCTGGGCTGTACTATTTGTACAGTCTTCCACCACGCTCTGATAAGAGAAATCTACGCCTCGTCTTTTATTTGGACTTTCCCTGATTACATGGCAACAGCTGTTTCTAAGGGAGAGGGGGTCGTAAACAGCCGTCGCCCTTGGTCACAAAACAATTTAAAGAAAAGATGCCTGGAGCTTGCGTCAGGTCCTGCTTCCTCTCCGCTTTGTAGATCTCGGGTCAAGACAAGATCTTCCTGTGGATCACAATAGATCAAAGAAACCGAACCCCTCCTGTCTCCTCCCATCGTACACAGTGGAGTTTTACAAGATTTTTGCTTGGTAGGATCAAAGACAACTTTTGTCCTCTCGCCGGGATCTCATGGAAACACAAAGTTTTGTGATAACTTAGATACAATTATTCTGACAATTAGTGCTTCTTGACATGTAAAGAAGCAAGCCGCATTTCTACCAACACCGCCCTTTTTGTCTTAGTTGCAAATCAATAATGTGTGGGTGCGTGGGTGTAACACCAAATTCTAAACCCAACGTCACTGCGCCATACACACACACTCGATATGTTTACTTGCACTAAGAAACTAATTACTGCATGGATTTGGTCAAACCACCTTGGCTTTTTAGATATGGGGTTAATTTAAGTAGATAAATCCCCGTTATTAATGATTTTAAAAAAAAAATGTTGATAAAAGTATCAACAAATTCAACATAAAGTGGCCAAAATTTTAAGTTAAATAATCATATAGCGTATTTTCCGCACTATAAGGCGTACTTAAAATCCTTTTTTTCCCCTCAAAACCCGACAGTTCGCCTTTTATATAGCGGTATAGTTTATATATAGCGGTATAGCTCGGTTGGTAGAGTGGCCATGCCAGCAACTTGAGGGTTCCAGGTTCGATCCCCGCTTTCGCCATCCTAGTCACTGCCGTTGTGTCCTTGGGCAAGACACTTTACCCACCTGCTCCCAGTGCCACCCACAATGGTTTAAATGTAACTTAGATATTGGGTTTCACTATGTAAAGTGCTTTGAGTCACTAGAGAAAAAGTGCTATATAAATATAATTAAATTCACTTTATAACCCGGTGTGCCTAATGTAGGGAACAATTCTGGTTTTGCTTACCGACCTCGAAGCAATTCTATTTTGTACACGGTGTAATGACAAGTGTGACCAGTAGATGGCAGTCAAACATAAGAGATACGTGTAGACTGCAATATGATGGCAATATGAGTCAAGTAAACAGCACGGACATTTTATATGTTCCATGGAAAATATAGAACAATACACGCGGCGCTCAAAAATCTGTCAAAATGTTGGTCAATTATATTTATTTGATTTAAATATATCCTGTCCAACACTTGGGAAAATAATATTGTTGATTGTACAGATTTGGAAAAGAAAAGTGTTCTCTTGTTGTATTTGACTTTATTAAATGTTTGGGTAAAATCTTCTTAAACAAAACCAGTTTTCTTTGAAGTTATATATACATTTACCAGAGCTGTTATCTATTTTATGGAGGAATGTAGTCCATCATAGAACTGGCACCCAATGTTATTCAAAAAGTATTGTTTTTGAATCAAGAATTGATTCTGAATCGAATCGTTGCCCCCAAGAATCGAATCAAATCAAATGGTTTGGTGCCCAAAGATTCACAGCCCTAATATATACAAATACATATATACACATATAGTATATATATATATATATATATATATATATATATATATATATATATATATATATATATATATATATATATATATATATATATATATATATATATATATATATATATATATATATACAGTATATGTGTATGTATATATATGCTATATACATATATATGTGATATATATATATATATATGAATATATATGTATGTATATGTGAGATATATATATATATATATGTATATATATATATATATATACAGTATATGCGTATGTATATATGTATATATATATATATATATATATATATATATATATATATATATATATATGTGTATATATATATATATATATATATATATATATATATATGTATGTATATATATTTGTGTGTGTATATATATATATGTATGTATATATATACTGTATATATATATGTGTATGTGTATGTATGTATGTATGTGTGTGTATATATATATATATATATATATATATATATATATATATATATATATATATATATATATATATATATATATATATATATACTTACGAGTTTGCTGCTGCTGCATGCCCAGCGAGTTGGTTTGCAGTGTATTTAGTTGGACCACTGTTTAAATAACTTGTGTCCCCACTCAGTAGGCCAAGGCTTGATATAGACTCTGTTAGTGTTAACAGTCTAAACTCATTATCCTGTGTTAGACACACGGTGCTTGGGACCGGAGGGCCGTGAAAGTTAAAGATAGTGTGTGTTTGTGTGAGACGGAGACCAACAGTTTTATAGGTTTAAAGTGGAATAGCTGTGGGGCTTTTCTTTTTCACTTTCCGGGAAAAGTCGGTGTGTCTGTAGATGTGAAATAGACGCAAAAATGCACCCAAAGATGCTGCTGAATATTTGTTTTTATGTACAATTGTTCAGCCACCACCCAGGGCTGCAATACCACATACACAGATGTGCATAGCGGGGACCTGTTTTGCATGAAGACGCTCATGTAATATGTCAATAAATGAATGATATGACATTTTACCACAAACATATTTCTCAACCCCTTCCTGCTCTGTCACTGATAACAATGCAATGGCAAATTTCTCTCAACGTGGCCTGCAGCGTTAATGATGGGCTCGTAAGCAGCCTTACTGGGTTTGAATCCCGGCCAAAGATATGTCAGGAAGATTTGCACATTTTTGTTATTTTGCACTTGAATTTTCCCCCAAATTTGTTTAAGTGCAAAATATGCATCAAATTAAATTTGAGCTGGGGTGGGGGGGGGCCTCAAAATAAAATTCCCCAATTTAGCAAGGGGCGGACTTTCCACCACTAATTGCATTGTCAGGATCAACTTCACAGCAATCATTTGGACGCAATAAACAGGATTAAACAGAAAAAAATAGGGCTGTCAAATTTATTGCATTAACTCATGCGATTAATCGCAACAAAATCATCAAATCAATCATGAAATATACTTTGTCCGCACATGCTCCAAGTAAAACATGGCAAGCATGTTGATTTAGGACATTCTGACAGTAATATTACTTTGTGTCAAAATAGCAGGATCTTGTTTTAAAGTTGTTGTTTTTTTAAAACATGTATTTATTGATTTTGAACAGAAATACAGTACAATACAATCAAATGTTGTTTTTCTCCCCTCACCCAAAATAAATTAAAAGAAAGATTAAAAAAAAAAATGAAAATCAGTCGAATAAGTACAATAAAATATCAATATAAAGCTACAGACAACTGCACTTCCGAATGGCCTCAACATGGCGCAGATATAACGCAAAAGCAGACAAAAGGCTCATCAATCAACCACAATTCAACCACTTCTCAATCGAGGCCAATCTGGAGATCAGTTTGTTATTTTAAATTATGCTAGCAAGTGACCGCTGCTATTAATCATGATTAGTCAAAAACTGAAACCGATTCTCGTAATATATTACCGTATTTTCTGGACCATAGGGTGCACCAGATTATAATGCCCACTGCCGATGAGCGGGTCTATTCAGGTCTTTTTTCATACAAAAGGCACACCAGATTATAAGGTGCGTTAAAGGGGTCATATTATGATTTTTTTCTAAATTTAAATTTTTTTCTTGTGGTCTACATAACATGTAATGGTGTTGTTTACTGGCGTCATATTGCAGTCTCCGCGTATCTCTTATGTGTGACTACCATCTACTGGTCACACTTATCATTACACCATGTACCAAATAAAATTGCTTCAAGGTCGGTAAGGACAACCAGATTTATTCCGTACGTAAGGCGCACTGTCGATTTTTGAGAAAATGATAGGATATTAAGTGCGCCTTATAGTCCGAAAAATGCGGTATTTAGTATAAAAATTATAATACAGCCCTGTTGAAAACAAATTACAGGTTTCAAAAGCCCCACTGAGCTGCTAACTTATGACTTATCCATGCAGTGGGTTAGTGCGGAGATAGTCTAAAAAGCGTCTTTTAAAAAAAAAAAAAATTCTTTAAAAAAATATATTAACAAAAATCGACAGTGCGCCTTATAACCCGGTGCGCCTAATGTATGGAATAATTCTGGTTGTGCTTACCGACCTCGAAGCATTTTTATTTGGTACATGGTGTAATGATAAGTGTGAGCAGTCCCACAGTCCCACATAAGAGGTATGTGTAGACTGCAATATGACGCCAGTAAACAACACCAAAACTTTAAATCTTCCATTGAAAATAAAGAACATGACACACGGCACTCAAAAATCTGTCAAAATGTTTTTAGTATGACTTTGAAGCCGCACCGCTTGATGGATTGTCGGCCCATTACGGCTACCGTAGTCAGAGATACAAGTATTACTATGGTGTGTGTATAAGGACCGCAAAAATGGCCTCCATTAGCAGACGTATTATCTGGTGTTTTGTTTCATAATATTATGCAAAACCAACTTTTCTTATCTTCTGGTACTTGCTGATGTGTATTTAAGATTTGCATAAATCCTGAAAATTTGCCCACGTCCGCCTTTGTAGGCCGTGCCGATGCCGTAGTCGACAAGCTTCTTCTTTTTCACTATCTTCTTGTTATGTGACATTTATCCTCCGCTGTTGCCATTTCTAATATAAAGTAGTGTAAAGTTCTTACTTATATCTGTCAGTAAACTCGCCATGAAAGCGTTAAAACATACCGGTGTAGTGAGTTTACATTATTCACCCAAGGAACTTTAGTTGTTAAAGAGTTCCAGTCGGACGGTTTTTCACGGGACACATTTCCAACGTTGTGAGCCACGGATGAGGAGATGCTGCTCCATTATTGATTGAAGTAAAGTCTAAATGTCATTAAAACAGTTAGCGCCATCTTTTGACACTTCTTCCATCCCGTCCTTGCACGCTACACCGCTACAACAAAGATGACGGGGAGAAGACGCTGTCGAAGGTGAGCCACGTAAATAAGACCACCCACAAAACAGTGCATCCTGAAGCGACTGTCAGAAAGAGGCTTGAAGATGATCTGTAAAACATAATCCATACAACATTTTGACCAAAGAACCACCATTACATGTTATGTAGACCACAAGGAAGTGTTTTACATTTAGAAAAAAATCATAATATGACCCCTTTAATGCGCCTTATATATGAAAAAAGACCTGAATAGACCCCCTCATCGGTAGTGCGCCTTATAATCCGGTGCGCCCCATGGTCCAGGAAATACGGTACATTTTTCCGGCATCAGTACAGTGTCAATGCAGGTAGCGAGTGGGCCATACTCTCATTCACCCATCATGAATAAAGAATAAAATAACATCCCCCAACCAAACTTGAGCTATGAAAAAAATTTAAAAAATGCTGCTCTCTTAAGGCAAGCATACTTGATTGGCAGCGGTAGGAGAGTGAAGTGAATTATATTTATATAGCGCTTTTCTCTAGTGACTCAAAGCGCTTTACATAGTGAAAACCCAATATCTAAGTTACATTTAAACCAGTGTGGGTGGCACTGGTTTAAATGTAACCGGTTGCACAACCCCCCCCCACCCCTCTTCCCTCCATCCCTCCCCCACCGCCCCTTTGACACCCTGCCAAACCCCTCCTCCTCACCACTGCACACCACTCCTCTCAAAGCCTGAGGATGTCTGGTCATACTTTGGCACTCCGCTGCCCATCCTCTCCCTGCGCTCCTCGGACATCTTTGCTGCACTCATGAGGTTTCTCCACTTGCACAAAAAAGTAAGTTTTTTTTGTTGTTGTTCTTTTTTTTTCTTCTTTTTTTTTTTAATGGAAGTTAGGGAGACAGATGTTTTGTCCGTTGGCAGCAGGTCGGGTCAGTTTTACTGGTTTGTTGAATGTTTGCGACACTAAGCAGCGCTGTGAAAGAATCCTGATATCACTGTTGATATTCTGCATGTTTACATCTGCTGGTCAGGGTTTCACACCTGCGGCTCGTATTGGCCGTCTGACACCGGAATAGAAAACAAGTGAAAGTGACCTGGATCTCCTCCTCCTCTTCTGCATGAACACAAAGTGACCAAGCCTGTGTTGTGTTTGCATAGGTGCACATTTAACGTGCATTTGTGCATGCATGTGCCTTAATTTGTCAGGCTTTACTTCCCTTTGCAGAAGGGAAAAAAAATAATAATGATGGGTAACGTCACTGTTTGAGTTTATTCATGTGGAGAAACTCTTCAAAGTTTTTTTTTTTTTTTTTCCCCTCCGTCTTCACACAAAGGCCGCCTGTCCCTCTCACTTTTTGGGGCACAATAACCGAGCAGAGAAAGGGGGGTCGGCGGGGGCTGTCAGTATCTGACATGATGACGAGTAAGCAAACACCTGCAGGCTCACAGCTTTTGTTTTGGTTGACTTTGGGTTTTCAAGTGGGATTGTTTGATCAGTTGTTGGGGATTGATGACTGAGTTTTAATCCTATCAGCATATTTTGGACAATTCTATGCTTCCAATTGTTCAAAATCTCTTCACTATAGTACCGTTTTTTCCGGATTATAAAGCACGCTGCCGATGAATGGTCTATTTTTGATCTTTTTTCATATATATGGCGCACCGGATTATAAGGCGCATTAAAGGAGTCATACTATTATTTTTTTTTGTAAATGTAAAACACTTCCATGTGGTCTACATAACATGTAATGGTGGTTCTTTGGTCAAAATGTTGCATAGATTATGTTTTACAGATCATCTTCAAGCCGCTTTCTGACAGTCGCTTCAGGACTTTTTGTGGGCGGTCCTATTTACGTGGCTCACCTTCGGCAGCGTCTTCTCCCCGTCATCTTTGTTGTAGCGGTGTAGCGTGCAAGGACGGGAGTGGAAGAAGTGTCAAAAGATGGAGCTAACTGTTTGAATTGATTGATTGATTGAAACTTTTATTAGTAGATTGCACAGTACAGTACCGGTACATATTCCTTACAATTGACCACTAAATGGTAACACCCGTATAAGTTTTTCAACTTGTTTAAGTTGTTGGCAGACCGGGGTGGTGGTTCCTCTCTTTAAGAAGGGGAACCGGAGGGTGTGCTCTAACTATCGTGGGATCACACTCCTCAGCCTTCCCGGTAAGGTCTATTCAGGTGTACTGGAGAGGAGGCTACGCCGGATAGTCGAACCTCGGATTCAGGAGGAACAGTGTGGTTTTCGTCCTGGTCGTGGAACTGTGGACCAGCTCTATACTCTCGGCAGGGTCCTTGAGGGTGCATGGGAGTTTGCCCAACCAGTCTACATGTGTTTTGTGGACTTGGAGAAGGCATTCGACCGTGTCCCTCGGGAAGTCTTGTGGGGAGTGCTCAGAGAGTATGGGGTATCGGACTGTCTGATTGTGGCAGTCCGCTCCCTGTACGATCAGTGTCAGAGCTTGGTCCGCATTGCCGGCAGTAAGTCGGACACGTTTCCAGTGAGGGTTGGACTCCGCCAAGGCTGCCCTTTGTCACTGATTCTGTTCATAACTTTTATGGACAGAATTTCTAGGCGCAGTCAAGGCGTTGAGGGTATCTGGTTTGGTGGCTGAAGGATTAGGTCTCTGCTTTTTGCAGATGATGTGGTCCTGATGGCTTCATCTGGCCAGGATCTTCAGCACTCACTGGATCGGTTCGCAGCCGAGTGTGAAGCGACTGGGATGAGAATCAGCACCTCCAAGTCCGAGTCCATGGTTCTCGCCCGGAAAAGGGTGGAGTGCCATCTCCGGGTTGGGGAGGAGATCTTGCCCCAAGTGGAGGAGTTCAAGTACCTCGGAGTCTTGTTCACGAGTGAGGGAAAAGTGGATCGTGAGATCGACAGGCGGATCGGTGCGGCGTCTTCAGTAATGCGGACGCTGTATCGATCCGTTGTGGTGAAGAAGGAGCTGAGCCGGAAGGCAAAGCTCTCAATTTACCGGTCGATCTACGTTCCCATCCTCACCTATGGTCATGAGCTTTGGGTCATGACCGAAAGGACAAGATCACGGGTACAAGCGGCCGAAATGAGTTTCCTCCGCCGGGTGGCGGGGCTCTCCCTTAGAGATAGGGTGAGAAGCTCTGCCATCCGGGGGGAGCTCAAAGTAAAGCCGCTGCTCCTCCACATCGAGAGGAGCCAGATGAGGTGGTTTGGGCATCTGGTCAGGATGCCACCCGAACGCCTCCCTAAGGAGGTGTTTAGGGCACGTCCGACCGGTAGGAGGCCGCGGGGAAGACCCAGGACACGTTGGGAAGGCTATGTCTCCCGGCTGGCCTGGGAACGCCTCTGGGTCCCACAGGAATAGCTGGACGAAGTGGCTGGGGAGAGGGAAGTCTGGGCTTCCCTGCTTAGGCTGCTGCCCCCGCGACCCGACCTCGGATAAGCGGAAGAAGATGGATGGATGGATGGATGGATGGATGGATGGATGGATGGATGGAACTTGTTTAAGTCGGGGTCCACATTAATCAATTCATGGTAAATGAATGACATTCAGACTTTACTTAAATCAATAACGGAGCAGCATCTTCTCATCCGCGGCTCACTAGTGCAACAACAACACTGGAAATGTGTCTTGTGAAAAACCCTCCGACCGGAACTCTCTAATAACTAAAGTTCCTTGGGTGAATAATGTAAACTCACTACACCGGTAGTTTTTAGCGCTTCCATAGCGAGTCGACTGACAGATATAAGTAAGATCTTTACGCTACTTTATATTAGAAATGGCAACAGCGGAGAATGAATGTCCCATAACAAGAAGATAGAGAAAAAGAAGAAGCTTATTGACAACGGTGTCGGTACGGACTACAAAGGCGGATGTGCGCAAATTTTCAGGACTTATGCAGATCCCAAATACACATTAACAGGTACCAGAAGGTAAGAAAAGTTGCTTTTGCATAATATTGCGAAACAAAACGCCCAATAAAATGTCTGCTAATAGGTGTCATTTTGCGGTCCTTATACACACACCATAGTAATACTCGTATGTTGAAGAGTACGTCTGACTACTGTAGCCGTAACGCGCCGACAATCCATCAAGCGGTGCAGCTACATAGCCTTTTGAGCGCCATGTGTAATGTTCTATATTCTCAATGGAACATTTAAAGTTTTGGTGTTGTTTACTGGCGTCATATTGCAGTCTACACGTATCTCTTATGTGTGACTGCCATCTACTGGTCACACTTGTCATTACACCATGTACCAAATAAGATAGCTTCAAGGTTGGTAAGCACAACCAAAATTATTCCGTACATTAGGCGCACCGGGTTAGAAGGCACACTGTCAAGTTTTGAGAAAATGAAAGGATTTTAAGTGCGCCTTATAGTCCGAAAAATACGTTGTATATAGTTTATTCTTTGCTAAATATAGTCCTCTGTTGCGCCCTAAAAAGTGTTAATAATGTCAGGAATGTGGAGATCACGTCGGGGTCATCAACGTTGAGCTGTTCCTGCTGTAACTGTCAAAATGTAAAGGATTGATGCACCTAATGTTCGACTCCCGCTTTATCAATATGTAAAGTGCATTGATCCTTTACTTTTCCACTCTTGACAGTTTCAGCAGGAACAGCTCGATGTCGGTGACCCCGACGTGTACCTTATTACGCATCAGGTGTTTTTGATTGTAACATGCATATTAATTGTGGTTTTCATTCAGATATTTGGAGGTGTTCGCCATGTAATATAGCTAATGCTAATCAGTAGCATGTCAGTAGTAAAGCCAGTGTATAGTCGCATCAAGCTAACGCATTTTTTGGAAAAGTGGAGCGTTTTTTTTTCTTCTTTGTTGGCATTGAAAATTGCAACATTACCTAGGGGTAGTTCGGCTGAGTCCGCTCTCAGTGCTGCTGGAGTGATCGGCAAGTGCTGAAGTGCAATAGGGCGTTAAGTCACGCGCAACCCTTGTACCCAAACATGATTGTACATTAATCGGTGCACGGTAGGACTGGCAGGATTCGGTCGGTGCCAGAAAAGTACGGGATTCGGTACCCGGTACCCAGGCCTACTCCTACAGAAGGTCCAGGCTGCTTTGGTAGTACCAGAGCTGCGACATAGGCGTAACGCTGCCTGTGTGAAAGGTAAAAACCCAAAATTGGGACAGGGAGTTGTGAAGTTTGGCACCACAGACTCGCTTTTAATTGTTTAATTAAACTTCACACCAGACGTTGTCACACATAATTATCATGTAGTGGGAATTTGTATCACTCTGTGAAAGCACACAAGGAGATAAGTAATAGCACTATTGTGCCGATTCAGCAGGATTTTTCTGTGTCAAAGAAGAAAAAAAAGTAAAGCCTTTGTAGGCATAACAAAAGTTCATACATTCTGTAACCTCCTGAGAACCAGCCTCCTCTGCAGTGTACGTTTGCTTCGGGTCTTTTTGTCAGTGTTACACATTTCAGGGACAACTAGCCCTGTTATGCAAAACACAAATGTCCACTGCAGAGGACGATGGATGGAGGGAGGTGAACGAAGTACCTGCCAAGTTCCCGCCCGTGTACAACGGTGTTGTTGTCAGGATGGATCCACTGCATTCATCATGTCTTCCTTAAAGCTATTTGTTTATATGCTTTTTTTTATTTCTCTTTGCTATTTGTGCTTATTGGACGCTAATTAGAATAAAAACTAAAAATCATCTTTTGATATGATGTACTTAGTCCATGAGTACACAAACGTGTACTTCATGTGTATTGACATGCTAATTCTTATTTTTACACTTTTTTTTTTCCATATTCCATTGTATGTTATACTCTTCTGACACCACCAGATTGGCAGTATAAGTGTCCATATGTCGGCATAAGACCCCAATTCAGTTGTGTACCCAATTTTGGAAATAAGAGCTAAAAGGTGCTGTCCACGCATGTGGCCACTAAGGCCTTTAGAGTTAAGTATTATTTTGGTAAAATGTATTTACATAGCCCTCAATCCCAAGTGTCTCAAAGGGCTTCACAAACTCACAACGACATCGTCTGATCTAATGGTGCGTTCCATTTTGCACTGGGAAGTCGGAATTTTCCAAGTTCCCCGTCGGAACGCCCCTCGAGGTCGGATTTCCAACCAGTTGGCTTCAAAAATAGCTGCTCTGAATGTAAACAATAATATAAGCTTTGAAAATATTCGTCACACACACACTAGGTGTGGTGAAATTTGTCCTCTGCATTTGACCCATCCCCTTGTTCACCCCCTGGGAGGTGAGGGGAGCAGTGAGCAGCAGCGGTGGCCGTGCCCGGGAATCATTTTTGGTGATTTAACCCCCAATTCCAACCCTTGATGCTGAGTGCCAAGCAGGGAGGTAATGGGTCCCATTTTTATAGTCTTTGGTATGACTCGGCCGGGGTTTGAACTCACAACCTACCGATCTCAGGGCGGACACTCTAACCACTAGGCCACTAACTCAGTCATATAGGATGTATTGTTGGATGTTTACATATGGTAACCTTATAGTAGTGTAAACTACTTGTTTTTCATGTGCTATATACGTACGTTTTACATCACTAGCAATAACATCTGTGTTTACTCTTCATTAAAAGTTGCAGAAAGAGTTAGCGGTGTCAAAAGAAATATATTTTTGTCATAGTAACAATTTTTAATCGATTAAAAAAAAATTACACTTTTTTTTTTTTTATTGATTTTTTTTTTAATCTGTTCTGTGCAGCCACTCAGGCAAATCATATTGTTGATGTAGAGCACATGTGTCAAACTCAAGGCCCGGGGGCCAGATCTGGTCGCGACATCATTTTATCTGGCCCGCAAACACCTGGAAATGTGTCAATAAAGTACGTAATATTTTCTCACTAAATGTAATTGATTTTTTTTTTTTTTTTGACAGAAAAAGTATATGTACTGCTTGAAATTGCAAACAATTTAAACTTAAATATTATCCAATATTGCAACAAATATTACAGTATATTATCATACTTTCCAACCATGTTTTTGTGTCTAAATAAAAATACTTAACTTTACAGCAAACTAGCCATCAAAATAATAAAAAGGACAATACATTTTACGTTGTTCTTTACAGCATTTTACTGTAAATTGAAAAAAACGACTACTGTTTTTTGCGTCAAAATTATGTTGACTGAGCTGACAGTTTTTGACTGTAAAATCTATGGTTGTTGTTTTTAATGGTTATATTACTGTGACTGGAAAAACGGTACATTTGTTTTTACGGTAGAAAAACTGGAAGCTAAGTTGCCAGAATAAAAAAAAAGAACTTGTACTGTGTTTCCATTAACAATATAATGTTGTAAAAACCGATGTAAATTTAACACAAAAATTCTGGCCACTAAGCTGCCAGCTTTTTTCCCTAAAAATCCCCCAAAAAACAGTGGTACTGTTTATCCATTTACCGTAAAATGTTGTAAAAAAAAATAAATAAAAAATTTAAAAACCACTATATTTTACAGTAAAATTTTGTAAATGTATGTAAAGTTTTTACAGTCTACATAAAACAATTTATATAATTAATAATGAAATCCAGAGGCATATTCATACATTATTCGCTGTTACAAGCGGCCCTCTGATGGCAGCCATAACTGCCAGTTTAGAAAAAAATTATAATAATATGACTCCTTTAATGCGCCTTATATATGAAAAAAGATCAAACATAGACCATTCATCGGCAGTGCGCCTTATAATCCGGTGCGCCCTATGGTCCGGAAAACACGGTACCTTTTAGATCTACACCCAAGTGACGTTAATGACACCTAGTGACCAGTCAGTATTAGAGATGTCCGATAATATCGGCCGAAAAATGCTTTAAAATGTAATATCGGAAATTATCGGTATCGGTTTCAAAAAGTAAAATTTATTTAAAACGCCGCTGTACGGAGTGGAACACGGACGTAGGGAAAAGTACAGAGCGCCAATGAACCTTGAAGGCACTGCCTTTGCGTGCCGGCCCAATCACATAATATCTACGGCTTTTCACACACACAAGTGAATGCAAGGCATACTCGGTCAACAGCCGTACAGGTCACACTGAGGGTGGCCATATAAACAACTTTAACACTGTTACAAATATGCGCCACACTGTGAACCCACACCAAACAAGAATGACAAACACATTTCGGGAGAACATCCGCACCGTAACACAACATAAACACAACAGAACAAATACCCAGAAGCCCTTGCAGCACTAACTCTTCCGGGACGCTACAATATACACCCCCCTCTACCCCTTCCCCCCCACCCTTCCCCACCACCAATTCCAAGCTGCTGTTTTGAGGCATCATAAAAAAAATAATGCACTTTGTGACTTCAATAATAAATATGGCAGTGCCATGTTGGCATTTTTCTTTCCATAACTTGAGTTGATTTATGTTGGAAAACCTTGTTACATTGTTTAATGCATCCAGCGGGGTATCACAACAGAATTAGGCATAATAATGTGTTAATTCTACGACTGTATATATCGGTATCGGTTGATATCGGAATCGGTAATTAAGAGTTGGACAATATCGGATATCGGCAAAAAAGCCATTATCGGATATCTCAAGTCAGTATACTACAAAAATACACTACATATTACAGACATATTTATTTCGCTCTCAAAAAAAACACTTTAGATTTAACCGACGGTCGACTAGGGGTCAAATCCAACAAATCAGATTGGACTATGAAAATACTTGCTACCTAGTTGTCACTAACTGACTGAAATGCTTTAGCCAAACGTCTCGTGGCCAACACAACCATGAGAACAGCCCGGCTGTTTGTGATGTCTAAACACTGTCATGCCGATGCTAACGCTAATGCATTTACTTCTTGTAAAAAAAAGGCCGCATAGTTCCAAGACGTGTCCTAGTACTGGCCCCTAAACCTCGCTACGGGTAGTGCATAAACCGTTTGAAGTTGCCCTACACCAGACTACTGGCCTTCAGATGCGTGCACATGTTGACACTTAGATGAAATGACATGGTTTTAGCATAAAGAGACACCCAACAACTGTGACAGGAGTTCACAGGAAGGCGCTTTGAGTCCGCTTCGGTCGTTTCCCCTTAATGTCTTGATGTTATCGGAAGGGGCCGTGAGAGAGGAGGCCCACTGGACTGACCCTGAGACCCGATGAGAGGGTGAGACAGGAAGTGCTGAAGCCGCCGGCATCCCCCTGCTCGTTTTCAGCTCTCAGTTTTAATTTGTAATGAGTGCTGTAATTAGGCGGTTAAGTTCGTAATGCTTCCAACATGGTTCCAAGAGAAGACCAGTTCGGAGACCAGTGAGTTTATTTGCGGCTTCTGACCCATGGTGATACCCGATAGGGTCGTCTTATAACTATGCTTTGTTTATTTTAGGAGTGCAGAATTCTTTCCTTCCCTTATTTTACGGATGTATTTCTCCTTCCAGATGATCTTCAGTCCAAACACTGATTTTAATTACCTTATTTTCCGGACCATAGGGTTGAATGGTCTATTTTTGATATTTTTTCATATATAAGGTGCACCGGATTATAAGACGCATTGAAGGAGTCATATTATTATTATTTTTGTTTCTAAATGTAAAACACTTCCTTGTGGTCTACATAACATGTAATGGTGGTTCTTTGGTCAAAATGTTGCATAGATTATGTTTTACAGATCATCTTCAAGCCGCTTTCTGACAGTCTCTTCCGGATGCGCCGTTTTGGGGGCGGTCTTATTTACGTGGCTCACCGTCACTGTTGTAGCGGTGTAGTCTCAAAAGATGGAGCTAACTGTTTTAATGACATTCAGACTTTACTTAAATCAATAACGGAGCAGCATCTCCTCATCCGCCGAAATTGTGTCGCGTGAAAAACCGAACTCTCTAATAACTAAAGTTCCTTGCACCGGTCCGTCTTTTCCAACGCACCGATTTAAATAATACATTCCACTTTTCTGCCGCTCCCTAATTTCCGTTCCGCATTTTCCAGCACACCTTCAACACATCCACAGGTCTGTGGATTCTCACGCAGATGCTTTTAGCTGCTGGCATTACACGACAGGCTCTTCTCACTCTTTCCTGTGTCTCCCTCTCACAGACAGCAAGCGCACCTTCTTACACACGTCACATACTGTCACGTCATACGTCACATACGTATACGTCCTCCCCGAGCATAGATGTAGCAGCATGGCTAACGTTAGCTGTGATGCTAGCGCAGCCGTGTGACCAACGTTCCCTTTCAGGTGCGCGCCTGTGCAATTGCGTCCTCTGCGCATAGCAATTATATGCCATGCACAAAATCAGATAAAAAAATAAGCGCATAACATTTTTCGACACACGGACACGACAGAGAAAACAGTTTTCGTCATCATTGTTCAAATATTGTAACGTCTGTCGAGACGCTTATCTCCATTCGGTGCCACACGTCCACACCATCAAAATGCCGAGGCAAAAATTTCCAGATCAACACCGTATGAAAAAATTAGTGATTTTTTTAGTTGTGATTTCCTTCTCTGCATGAAAATTTAAAAGTAGCATTTATTAATGCAGTATGAAGAAGAATGTTTTAATGTAGACATGCAAGCCTTGAAAGAAAATTTTGAAAATCAAGACTACATTTCCTGCAAATGGGTGCATTTCTACCCTATATTTTAACTTTAGATTTATTCTCATATCAAACTCTTTTGGCTGTCTTTTTGACACTTACATCAGGCGCCCCCCTCCACACCCCGGATTATAAATAGTGTAAATAATTCAATGTGATTATCTTGTGTGATGACTGTATTATGATGATAGTATATATCTGATAGTATATATCTGTATCATGAACCAATTTAAGTGGACCCCGACTTAAACAAGTTGAAAAACGTATTCAGGTGTTACCATTTAGTGGTCAATTGTACGGAATATGTACTTCACTGTGCAACCTACTAATAAAAGTCTCAATCAATCAATCAAAACACATAGAATCATCATACTGCTGTGATTATATGCATCAAGTGTTCATTCAAGGCTAAGGCAAAATATCGAGATATATATCGTGTATCGCAATATGGCCTTAAAATATCGCAATATTAAACAAAAGCCATATCGCCCAGCCCTAGTTCAATGATGCCATTTCTGTTTGTCATGTATAATTTTGTCTATTTTGTGTTTATCCTTGAATAAACAGGTTAGTTTCTTGTTACCAACCATTGTGTATTATTCAAACTCACCTAATTCAGCTGGCTAGTTGTTATCAAGAGTACTAAAACCCTTTTCAACATGATTCTGACAACTAAGTAGGCTAAATAACTTTAAACTTTAATACATGCTCGGATAGGCCAGTATCGGTCAGTATCGGTATCGGATCGGAAGTGCAAAAACAATATCGGTATCGGATCGGAAGTGCAAAAACCTGGATCGGGACATCCCTAAATGATATACAACCTGGAAAAAAAAATTGTGTGCACCTATATAACTCTTATTTTGAAATTTGATTTTTAGTCATGCTTGAACGACACACAAGCCGGCAGCGAGGTGGCGCTACCAGGAAACATGAGGAAGCACATTAGACTAAGTACTCATTAACTTTCATGTCATGATGCAAGTTATTGCACCACCAAGTGGGTTTCCCGCAGTCTTCTCAATACTTGGCCGCTCAACTAGAACAGTCTTAATCACTGCATGGCTTCCCGTCATGACAACAAGCTTTTGTCCCCGGTGTCCACGGCCCCTCCGTGATATCCCTTTCCCTCTGTTCCACGCCGCCTGGAACTCCAAGATGAGCCCATTCATGGCGAGCACAGACCGAACCCTCTGACCCCATCATCCCCGACCTGCCTTCTATTTCCCCTCTGCCTTCTTCCTCTCATTCCGACTCATGCCAACTATTCGCAACCTGACCCACTTTCGCCTTCGCTAACTTGCTGGCGTGGCTAATTGGGCCCTAAACGCGTCTAACGGCGGCATTGTTTCAGGCTGCGCTCACTGAAGGTAGCAAGTATTTCCAATTAGGGGGGAATAAAGGCAGTTTTCCACAGATGGGAAACAGGTAAACAAGTGGGTCGGGTGTTTAGTCCGACTTAATTACATTGTTTGTGTGCAGTTAAATGTTGCATGGGAGCTTTTATGATTAATTGCAGCTAACACTGCCTCACGCCGGTGTTTGGATATTCAAACGTTGCGCCTCGGAACTCCGCACACACACACAGCAACAACCTCTGCGGCCCTCAGGACCGAGCGATTGCAGACCTTCTGCAAGCGACTAGCGACTGGCAAATGATGCCTCGGTGAGCGTGAGGCACACTCAATAGCTGCATTGACGCCATCTGCTGGATTAAAAAAGTAGAACGGCTGAAAAGGAGTACACGACGTGCACCGCTGGCCGATTTTTTTTTTTTTTGATTGATTGATTGAAACCAAGCCACGGGGAAGACCCAGGACACGTTGGGAAGACTATGTCTCCCGGCTGGCCTGGGAACGCCTCGGGATCCCCCAGGAGGAGCTGGACGAAGTGGCTGGGGAGAGAGAAGTCTGGGCTTCCCTGCTTAGGCTGCTGCCCCCGCGACCCGACCTCGGATAAGCGGAAGAAGACGGATGGATGATTGAAACTTTTGTTAGTAGATTGCACAGTACAGTACATATTCCGTACAATTGACCACTGAATGGTAACACCCCAATTAGTTTTTCAACTTGTTTAAGTAGGGGTCCACATTAATCAATTCATGGTACAAATATATACTATCAGCATACTTGCCAACATTCCCGATTTTCCCGGGAGACTCCCGAATTTCAGTGCCACTCGCCAAAAATCTCCCAGGGCAACCATTCTCCCAAATTTCTCCCGAATTCCACCCGGATAACAATATTGGGGGCGTGCCTTAAAGGCAGTGGTCCCCAACCTTTTTGTAACTGCGGACCGGGGGGGGGGGGGATGTATGACTTTTTATAACGCTGCTGTGTACACGGACGTAGGGAGAAGTACAAAGCGCCGATAAACCTTAAAGGCACTTCCTTTGCGTACTGGTACAGTCACATAATATCTACGGCTTTTTACATACACAAGTGAATGCAAGTCATACTTGGTCAACAGCCATACAGGTCACACTGAGGGTGGACGTATAAACAACTTTAACACTGTTACAAATATGCGCCACTCTGTGAACCCACATCAAACAAGAATGACAAACACATTTTGGGAGAACATCCGCACCGTAACACAACATAAACACAACAGAACAAATACCCAGAACCCCTTGCAGCACTAACTCTTCCGGGACGCTACAATATACACCCCCCGCTGCCCCCTACACATATCATTACACCATGTACCAAATAAAATAGCTTTGAGGTGGGTAAGCTCTACCAAACTTATTCCTTACATTAGGCACACCGGGTTAGAAAGCGCACTGTCAAGTTTTGAGAAGAAAAAAAAAGATTTTAAGTGCACCTTATAGTCCAGTAAATACGGTACACAACAAATTGTCATAATTATTGCAACAAAACAGGGAGAACATGCAAAAAAACGGACTTATTTGAGTTGAAATGTTTGATACTCATAATTACGGGTGTTCCTGAATGCAACGTGGTCCACCATAACCATACTGAGGAAGTGCTGTTTTGTTGTTGTGGCTACTAGCGAGGCTAGCAGTGTTATGAGGGCTGCTGTTCGTGTGTTAATATTATACCTGTACAATATTAGCATCAAGCGCTGAGTTTGCATTTATTTGGCACTGAAATTAAACATCGATAGCTTTTCTTTTTTTGGTCTGGTCACCACTGGGGCTTCGGTGGCCATTCCTCTTCCTGTTTAACACAGTTTGGCCCTTGGCAGTCGAATGACAGCAGCTAGATTGACCACATGTTTTGTCTCTTAAAGGCACACACACGAGGGGACACAGTGTTTCACGATGCTTCGGTATCCTTTGCTAGTTGTTACTGGTTATTTCAAGGTTTGCCTTCTCCCTGAAGTCGCAGCAACAGAGCACAGAGAGATGCTTGACAAAAACATTCCATATAAGTGCAAGTCTGTTCTTTGACTCGGCCTGCTTGGCCAGACTTTAAAGCACTTGAGGCTGCTATTCCTTTTTTTTTCTTTCTAAACAGTTTGTGATGGGATTCTTTCATTGTTAGTGCAGCGAGGGCACCTCCGGGCTATATAAGGCTAGTTTGAGTGGGGTAAATAAAACGTGTCTTTTAACATCTACTTTGGTTTTTTTCCTCGTGGCTACTCTTCTATGTCATTAATGAGTTACAGTGGGTTAGTTTTTGCCTCATCCCTCACTTGCATGAGTGAAAAATGGTGCAAAGAATGAGCCACCAACCTAATAAGACCTGATAAGTGCAAAAAGAGAAAAAGATGATGCAATATTATCTGCTCACAGATGCTACCTGGTGGTTGTTTATGCATACTGCAGCTTGTGGTAGATAGTCAGTCACACGTAGGGATGGGCACCAAATCCAGGACTCTTTGGCGGCGACCGGTCATATTGGTCACCGATTCACGTAAAATCCAACAATGCCATGTTATAGTACCGTATTTTTCGGAGTATAAGTCGCACCTGCCGAAAATGCATAATAAAGAAGGAAAAAAACATATATAAGTCGCATTTTTGGGGGAAATGTATTTGATAAAACCCAACACCAAGAATAGACATTTGAAAGGCAATTTAAAATAAATAAAGAATAGTGAACAACAGGCTGAATAAGTGTACGTTATATGACGCATAAATAACCAACTGAGAACGTGCCTGGTATGTTAACGTAACATATTATGGTAAGAGTCATTCAAATAACTATAACATATAGAACATGCTATATGTTTACCAAACAATCTGTCACTCCTAATAACTAAATCCCATGAAATCTTATACGTCTAGTCCAGGAGTGCTCACACTTTTTCTGCAGGCGAGCTACTTTTCAATTGATCAAGTCGTGGTGATCTACCTCATTCATATATATAATTTATATTTACTTATTTATGAAATATATGTTTATTGTTAACAAGTTAAAGGTGTTTAATGATAATGCAAGCATGTTTAACACATATAGTTAATATTGTTAAAAAATTAAAGGTGTTTAATGATAATACAAGAATGTTTAATACATATAGTTAATATTGTTAACAAGTTAAAGGTGTTTAAAGATAATGCAAGCATGTTTAACACATATAGTTAATATTGTTAACAAGTTAAAGGTGTTTAAAGATAATGCAAGCATGTTTAACACATATAGTTAATATTGTTAACAAGTTAAAGGTGTTTAATGATAATACAAGCATGTTTAACACATAGTTAATATTGTTAATAAATTAAAGGTGTTTAATGATAATACAAGAATGTTTAACACATATAGTTAATATCGTTAACAACTTAAAGGTGTTTTAAGATAATACAAGCATGTTTAAC
Source organism: Nerophis lumbriciformis (assembly GCF_033978685.3). Lineage (NCBI taxonomy): Eukaryota > Metazoa > Chordata > Actinopteri > Syngnathiformes > Syngnathidae > Nerophis > Nerophis lumbriciformis. The sequence continues at coordinate 16,917,798 of NC_084562.2, read as the reverse complement.
ACATATAGTTAATATTGTTAACAAGTTAAAGGTGTTTAAAGATAATACAAGCATGTTTAACACATATAGTTAAAATTGTTAACAAGTTAAAGGTGTTTAAAGATAATACAAGCATGTTTAACACATATAGTTAATATTGTTAACAAGTTAAAGGTGTTTAATGATAATACAAGCATGTTTAACACATATAGTTAATATTGTTAATAAGTTAAAGGTGTTTAAAGATAATGCAAGCATGTTTAACACATATAGTTAATATTGTTAACAAGTTAAAGGTGTTTAATGATAATACAAGCATGTTTAACACATAGTTAATATTTTTAATAAATTAAAGGTGTTTAATGATAATACAAGAATGTTTAACACATATAGTTAATATCGTTAACAACTTAAAGGTGTTTTAAGATAATACAAGCATGTTTAACACATATAGTTAATATTGTTAACAAGTTAAAGGTGTTTAAAGATAATACAAGCATGTTTAACACATATAGTTAAAATTGTTAACAAGTTAAAGGTGTTTAAAGATAATACAAGCATGTTTAACACATATAGTTAATATTGTTAACAAGTTAAAGGTGTTTAATGATAATACAAGCATGTTTAACACATATAGTTAATATTGTTAATAAGTTAAAGGTGTTTAAAGATAATACAAGCATGTTTAACACATATAGATTCCTTTCTTTCATGAAGACAAGAATATAAGTTGGTGTATTACCTGATTGTGATGACTTGCATTGATTGGAATCAGACAGTGGTGCTGATAACGTCCGCATTTTCGAATGGAGGAGAAAAAAAGTCCTCCTTTCTGTCCAATACCACATGAAAGTGGTTGGTTTTTGGCATCTTATTTGTCCAGCTTCCGTACTCCTTTGTATACACTTTACAAGAAATACATTGTCGGCAAACTCCGTAGCTTGCTGGCTTGTGCACGCCAGCTTTCTGAGACTCTTATTTTGTTAGCGCAACTGTGCAACTGTGCAGTCGGTCTTTGGAGTTTTGACGACAGGTATGGCACCAGAGAATAAAGTGTTTCTCGCCTTCCTGTCGGTCATTTTAATGAGCTGGCAGCAGCCAGCGTCATCTCAGAAGACCCTCGGGTGCCGTGAATGTCAATCAAGTGACGAAAGTGACGTCATATTGAAGATTTATGATCGCTCATTTTTAGGACTATTTTTTTGATGCCTGGCTGGTGATCGACTGACACACCCTCCGAGGTCGACCGGTAGCTCGCGATCGACGTAATGAGCACCCCTGGTCTAGTCTCTTACGTGAATGAGCTAAATAATATAATTTGATATTTTACGGTTGTGTGTTAATAATTTCACACATAAGTCGCTCCTGAGTATAAGTCGCACCCCCAGCCAAACTATGAAAAAAACTGCGACTTATAGTCCAAAAAATACGGTACCAGGGTTGCGCGTGTAACGTCCCGTTGCAGACTCAGCCGTCCCTAACCGGGGTTGTAGCGATAATCGGTTGCATTTATAACAACAGTAATACTCCTGACAATTAATATTACCGTGTTTCCGGACCATAGGGATTATAAGGCGCACTGCCGATGAATGGTCTATTCAATCTCCTCATCCGGAAACAACAACACCGTAAATGTGTCCCGTGAAAAACCGTCCGACCGGAACTCTTTAATAACTAAAGTTCCTTGGGTGAATAATGTAAACTCACTACACCGGTATGTTTTAGCGCTTTCATGGCGAGTTTACTGACAGATATAAGTAAGAACTTTACACTACTTTATATTACAAATGGCAACAGCGGAGGATGAATGTCACATAACAAGAAGATAGAGAAAAAGAAGAAGCTTATCGACTACGGTGTCGACACGGACTACAAAGGCGGACAAGCGCAATTTTTCAGGATTTATGCAGATCCCAAATACAGATCAGCAGGTACCAGAAGGTAAGAAAAGTTGCTTTTGCATAATATTGCGAAACAAAACGCCAGATAATGTCTTACCTCACACACCATAATAATACTCCTATGTTGAAGCACAGTACGATCCATCAAGTGGTGCGGCTTCATAACTTACCAAAGTCGATTTTTGAGCGCCGTGTGTAATGTTCTATATTTTCAATGGAACATATAAAATGTTGGTGTTGTTTACTTGTGTCATGTTGCCATCATAGTGCAGTCTCCATGTATCTCTTATGTTTGACTGCCATCTACTGGTCACACTTATCATTACACCATTTACCAAATAAAATTGCTTTGAGGTGGGTAAGCAAAACCAGAATTAATCCGTGCATTAGGCGCACCGGGTTTTTAGGCGCACTGTCGAGTTTTGAGAGGAAATAATTATTTTAAGTGTGACTTATATAATACGGTAGGTTAATCGAAAGAATTTGACGGGATGACTGCACTTCAATAAACTCACAGACTGACTGGCGCCAGCTCACTAGCTTAAATGTTAACATGAAAACAAGAGACATTAACGTGTTTCCCCATTAAACGGGGCACATTTTGGTCACAATAACCATGATATGAAATGTTCATATCGTTCCATCACTAACACGTGGCTATCACTCCAGCAGCACTGAGAGCAGTAAATGTAATACTTAAAAAGGATACAACTGGACAGAAGTTACAGTAGGAAAGGGATTTATATGACAGCTTAGTTGCCAGAATGTTTGTGTTAAATTTACAACATTATATTTATTGTCAATGGAAAAACAGTTATTTTTTTTTATTCTGGCAACTTCGCTGCCAGTTTTTCTACCGTAAAAACAAATGTACCATCTATCCAGTCACAGTAATACACCGTTAAAAACAACAACAGTAGATTTTACAGTCCAAAACTGGCAGCTCAGTCAACAGAATTTTAACGCAAAAAACGGTAGTCGTTTTTTTAATTTATTTACAGTAATATGCTGTAAAGAACACCGTAAAATGTATTGTCATTTTTATTAATTTGATGGCTAGTTTGCTGTAAAGTTGTCAGGACTTGGACTATGGCTTGGTTTGTTCTCCCGAGGTGCAAGTGAATTGGACCAGATGTGGCGTGAAGGTAAATACATGATTTATTTAAACACTATAACTACAAAAAAAAAGATCAAACAAAAGGCGCGCACAGGGGCGGAGGTACAAAACTTGACTATAAACACAGAACTTGCACATTGGCAGAAACTATGAACAATTAAACAAAACTTGCAAACTATGGCATGAATAAAGAAAACTTACTTGGATGAAAAAACAGCATGAAAAAGCGCAGCAAGGGTCATAAGTGTGTGGAGAGTATAAATGCGGGATGTCGTCAGAACGACAAACTGAAAACAATGAACTTAAATACTATAGACATGATTAACGAAAACAGGTGCGTGACTCAAAACGTGAAACAGGTGCGTGACGTGACAGGTGAAAACTAATGGTTGCTATGGTGACAAAACAAAAGTGCACAAAAAGTCTAAAAACAAAACCGAACATGACCAAAACAAAAACATGATCACACAGGCATGACAAAAGTTAAGTCTTTTTATTTAGACAACAACATTTTTGGAGACTATGATAATATACTGTAATATTTGTTGCACTATTGGATACTATTAAAGTTTCAAAAGTATACAATTTCAAGCATTTTCCGTCAAAATGGAGAGAGAGAAAATATTAAGTAAATATGTTAAAATATTAAGTAATATTAAGCCAGATCTGGCCCCCGGGCCTTGAGTTTGACACCTGTGCTCTACCATGTCTAAGACCATGAAAAGCTGCTTTAAAGTCTATTCTCTGAGCAACAGGAAGCCAATGCAGTGACCTAAGAACTGGACTAATATGGTCATTTTTCCTGGTTCATGGTTTATAATTGGTACCGGTATCGATTCCCAGGTACCGGGAATTGGGACTGTATCGGTTGAAATGCGGTTCCCTCGTCACACGCAGAATTCTCACAGGAATGAGGCAGAAATACAACCTTACCGACTGTACTTGTTTGTGTTTACTGATGCAGATTGCTCGGAGGGCATGGCCTCGCAGCCGTCGCTGATCACGAATGAGAATGCGGCGTCGTCTGCGGTGACCATCGGCTCCTCCGCCAACATCCCCGCTGCTACCGCCGCGCTGGTTCTGGCCTCGTCGTCTTCGTCGCCCTCCACGGCCATCCCCCACCCGAATAGCAACAGCAAGCCTTGGAGGAGCAAGTCCATTAGCTCCAAGAACGCCCCTCAAGCCCCCTCCTCCGCCGGTGCCATGCAATCAACAAAACAAGAGACCTCCTGTAAGGCCGAAGCTCCTCCTAAGGCTGCCGCGCAGAAGTCAATGCTGGAGAAGCTGAAGCTCTTTAACAGCAAAGGAGGCTCCAAATCCTCCTCCGCATCAAACGGAGTAGGTGCACAGAGCGATAATGCGGCGCCAGGTATGCAGGTGGAGAGAGCAGAGACGGGCTCGAACACCGACCCCCTTGAAGAAGACGACGGAAACATTCGCCCGGGAATGAACGGAACCTCTAACGGAGCAGGTGCTCACGTTGCCGCCACCGCCAGCAGCCCCAAAATGGCCTTGAGGGGCATCGCCCAGCGCACTTTCAGCAGAGCTCTGACCGCCAAAAAGAGCTCTGTCAAAGGCCCGGAGAAGGACAAGGAGAAGGGGAAGGAGAAAGGGAAGGATGTGGGAAAACGCCTCTCCATGCAGGAAAGGACAGAACTCAGGGGAGAGGAGGTCAAGGAGGAAGTGGTTGGCGGAGATTCGGACAGCTCGAACAAAAAGACCTCGAAAATCGCCAGCTTCATCCCCAAAGGGGGTAAAATGGCCAAAAAGGACAATTCCACCCCTGCACACAGCGGAATACCAAAGCCAGGAGGCAAAACCCCGGCCGGGGGTAAAGTGAAGGAGGCCGGGGATAGACCGCGGAGCATGAGGCTCGGTGGCGCCCTGGCCATGCACCGGGGTCCTTCGGAAAAGGACGGCAAACACTCCGGCACTACCTCCGGCCCGCACGCCGCAGACGGGAAGACGGGCTGCGCCTCTGCGGCCGGAGGAGGGAACACGCAGAGCACGGCCTGCAACACCGTCAGCGTGCAGCTACCTCAGAACCAACAGCACCACAGTCACCCCAACATGGCCACCGTCGCACCTTTCATGTACAGGTGAGCTCACACGCTCGCTGGACCATGCGTGCATAATGCAGTCAGATTCTTGGTCATAGGAGAGGCACATACAGTTGTGGTCAAAAGTAAAGAACATAATGTCATGGCTGTCTTGAGTTTCCAATAATTTCTACAACTCATTTTTTTGTGATGGATTGATTGGAGCACATACCTGTGGGTCACAAAAAACATTCATGAAGTTTGGTTCTTTTATGAATTTATTATGGGTCTACTGAAAATGTGACCAAATCTGCTGGGTCAAAAGTATACATACAGCAATGTTAATATTTGGTTATTTTTGTTTAATCTGACATCACATGGACAAAAATAAGACCTTCTGGAGGAAAGTTATGTGGTCAGAAAAAAATGTAGCTGTTTGGCCACAATACCCAACAATATGTTTTGAGGATGAGGCCTTTAATCCCAGGAACACCATCCTACCGTCAAGCATGGTGGTGGTAGTATTATGCTCTGGGCTTGTTTTTCTGCCAATGGAACTGGTGTTTTACAGAGAGTAAATGGGACAATGAAAAAGGAGGATTACCTCCAATTTTTTCAGGACAACCTAAAATCATCAGCCCGTAGGTTGGCTGTTGGGCGCAGTTGGGTGTCCCAACAGGACAATGACCCCAAACACACGTCAAAAGTGGTAAAGGAATGGCTAAATCAGGCTAGAATTAAGGTTTTAGAATGGCCTTCCTAAAGTCCTGACGTGTGGACAATGCTGAAGAAACAAGTCCAAGTCAGAAAACTTAAAAATTTAGCTGAACTGCACCAATTTTGTCAAGAGGAGTGGTCAAAAATTCAACCAGAAGCTTGCCAGAAGCTTGTGGATGGCTACTAAAAGTGCCTTATTGCAGTGAAACTTGCCAAGGGACATGTAACCAAATATTAACATTGCTGTATGTATACTTTTGACCCAGCAGATTTGGTCACATTTTCAGTAGACCCATAATAAATTCATAAAAGAACCAAACTTCATGAACGTTTTTTGTGACCAACAAGTATGTGCTCCAATCACTCTATCACAAAAAAATAAGAGTTGTAGAAATGATTGGAAACTCAAGACAGCCATGACATTATGTTCTTTACAACTGTATGTAAACTTTTGACCACGACTGTCGGTACTAATGCATACCTGCCAACTACTCCGGTTTTCCCGTAATTAGTACGGTTTTCATCAACCTATTCCGGGTTACGGTTGCAGTGATAAAAAATACGTTTTTTCATTAATTAAAAAAAAATTTTTTTTTTAAATGCGCGAGGCTATTTATAGCACCGCTGCCAAGCACGAGGCACCTGTTGCCATTGTTTCCAAACGAGCGAACGATCATGGAATCAGCCGGAGAAAAATCGCAAACGAGTCTTAAACCGAAAAGAAAACTGCAGTCATTCCGTGAAGAATATTCAAAAGCCTATCCGGGAATAATTATCCGTTCCAAAAAGGGTGAAAACTACGCGAATTGCACCTTGTGCAGACAAGATTTTTCGATCGGACACGGAGGAAATAGCGATGTAAAAGACCACGTTGGGACAAAAAAACACAAGTCTAATGCCGTTGCTAGCGATACAAGTGGAAAACTTTCAACGTTTTTCGGATTTTAGCCACAAAAAGGTAATGACACTAATGTTATCTATTGGAATTGTTTAGTACTGTTATACTGTTAAAAGTGTTTATACTATTTATGCTTTCAAGTCCAAGTTGAAGAAATCTTGTTAAATGTTGACAGCATAACTACCAAAATACAGAAGTATGTCCTTAATATTTTTGCAGTGCTATTTCTGTTGAAAAGTTAAAATGATTACATCAGAGATGTGATGTGCCACTTTTCAAGTGTCTGATGGCTTAAATTAATTTTCATTAATTTTTCATATTTTGAATTCTTTTGAAAGGCTTACAAAAAAACGACATTTGAATTGTAATTCCATGCTATTGACAGGACTATTAATTTTAATGAAGTTAGCTTACCATGTTTACAGTATGATAATTGTGATAGAAATGTGAATTTTAGGCACAGAATATTTTTTACAATTGAACAAGGCAGTAGATTATACAAGCTTGGACAGAAAGTTAATAATGACACCAATTTTTTTTTTAATGGAATTGTTTAGTACTGTTTTACCATTTGTTTACTGTAAAAAGTGTTTATACTGTTTATACTTTCAATTAACAAATTGAAGTCTTGTGAAAGGTTGACAGGATAACCAGTGAAAATAATTTCAAACTATTGAAGTTAGCTTACAGAATAAACATGTCAATCAACCCATATGATTTTTGCTGTAATATTTTTGTTTTGAAAAGTCACTGTGACTGATAGAAAAGTGATGGTTTTTGCAACATTTTAACCTGTCTGAATGCTAATAATCATTTTGCGTCGGGGGGCGAAGCCTGAACCCCCCACCAGGACTTTGTCCTGGACCTACCGGGGCCTGCGGCCCCTGGACCCTGGCTACTAGGTTTTTCTGATTTCAAAAGTTGGCAGGTATGCTAAAGTAACAACGAAACCTTTTATTTTATTCTTCCCGATTCTAATAGACTCATAATGTTCAAAAATGTTAATAAGAATCAATTATTTAACTAAAAAAACAAAAAAATTTAAGCCATCTCCATGCAACCAAAAGGAGTTTTTCTAACCTGGATAAATCACTCCACGTAAGTGGCTATGCCTGTGACCTTCGATCCCTCAGGCGGTAGGTACTGCATCAAAAAGCGACATCAGTGTGTAAAGGATATCACCACATAGGCTCGGGAACACTTCAGAAAACCATATATAACTACAGTTTGTCGCTACATCTGTAAGTCCAAGTTAAAACTCTACTATGCAAAGCGAAAGCCATTTATCAACAACACCCAGAAACGCCGCCGGCTTCGGTGGGCCCGAGCTCATTTAAGATGGACTGATGCAACGTGTAAAAGTGTTCTCTTGAATGTCTGGCGGCCCCCGAGCCTTAATTTGCCAAGGTTTGGGTTATGCCATATACATTTCGTACTGGTAAGATTGCAGATGACACTAATATCCATTGCTAGTAAATGTCGAAGGTTCCATGCATCTTTCCTCTACTGGCATTTTGGACTGTAAGCTGCTCATATTGGAGCCTGGTCACAAGACGGGAAACACAGCAGATTTAATTCTTAATCAGGTTTATCCCTCTTTTGTGAAATATCAGCTTCCCACTAACTGCATGGTAATTCAGAATAAACTTGTCTTTGTTTTGATTATTCACACAATCCATCCCTGCAGATCTCAAAACGAGGCCGAGGGAGTCGTGAGCAGCGAGTCCAGTTCAGGAAGCAGAGGCGGGGATGTTTCCTTCAGCAAGACCAACCAGCCGTCAATCGAGGACCTTTCAGGTTGGTGAACATTTCTCTCGTGTGGCAAGAGTTTTTTTTTGTATCGTCGTCGTTGAATCTGGTTATGTTTCTTCATGTTGTCCTCAGGTGAAGACCCAGAGACGAGGCGGTTGCGGACTGTCAAAAACATTGCAGATCTGCGGCAGAACCTGGAGGAGACCATGTCCAGCTTGCGGGGAACTCAGGCCACACACAGGTAACTGCGATGTTTGTGGATAATAGTTCATTATTTTATCTGTTTTATTGTTTTTATCTCATAATCTCTTCTTTGCCAAGCAATTGAGGGTTCTACAGTCATCCCTCACCACATTGTGCTTCAAATATTGAGGCTTCCCTACATTGTAAATATTTTTTTAACACATATTCTACATATTTTGGGGCTAAATGATATACAATTTAATTAATATATATATATATATATATATATATATATATATATATATATATATATATATATATATACATATATTAAGTTAAAATTAAAGTTGTAAATCATAAATAAAAACAGAATACAATGATTTGCAAATCCTTGTCAACCTATATTCAATTGAATAGACTGCAAAAAGATTATTTTTTGCAAATATTAGCTCATTTGGAATTTAAAGCCTGCAACATGTTTCTAAAAAGTTGGCACAAGTGGTAAAAAAGACTGAGAACGTTGAGGAAAGCTCATTAAAAAAATATTTGGAACATCTGAGCAACTGCTGTGTACATGTATTCAGTTGCTATTTTTTAATGGACAGAATAGACTTTATTTATCCCCCAATGGTGAAATGATATACCGTAGTTGCAGTGCAGATGCAAAAAGTCCACAATAACAAGGTAAAAACACATGAAAACAAGAGCACAACAAACATAACATACTTTAAAAGAGCACAGAGCTGATGCAACCAGCTGCCAGTTCAGCGGTGCCATTTCTGCATACAGCTACAAAACACGACGAAAAACCAAGAAATAAGCAATAAATAGTACATATTGTGTGCGGAAAAGACCCAACAAAGTACCCAAGAGAGCCGACTTCGTCCTAGGCTACCCACTAGCTTACTGCCAATATCCGGTTTGCGCGGATGAGCGAGAATCTGTCTAGGGCAGGGTTCGGCGACCCAAAATGTTGAAAGAGCTATATTGGACCACAAATACAAAAAAGTAATCGGTCTGGAACCGCAAAAAATGTAAAAACTTATCTAAATGTTATAATGATGGCAACACAGGCTTCGCAGAATGACGGAAATCTTCATTGACAAAAATGTTGAAATATAATATTAATTCTACACATTTTTACAACATTGGAAAACATTAGTAGAACTTCTGAGAGGGTGAGATAACTCCTGGAAATGACTGTCTTAGAATAGCCAATGGTATAGATGTGTGTGTCCAAGTTAAAGGAAACGACAGGCTGTCTTCTTCTAATGGATTTATTACAATCTTTGCAAGCTGGGTAACGTTTGCTGTGGTCTGGAACAACATGGCTCACAAACAACTATCAGAATGGCAGCCAATATTGTCCAGGGTGTACCCCGCCTTCCGCCCGATTGTAGCTGAGATAGGCTCCAGCGCCCCCCGCGACCCCAAAAGGGAATAAGCGGTAGAAAATGGATGGATGGATGGATATTACATACAGATATTGTGTCATGAGACATGCAAATATATATTAAATACACAAGGGACATAAGTAAAGGAAATTAAATGAGCTCAAATATACCTACAAACGAGGCATGATGATGCAATATGTACATACAGCTAGCCTAAATAGCATGTTAGCATCGATTAGCTTGCAGTCATGCAGTGACCAAATATGCCTGATTAGCACCCCAACAAGTCAATAACATTAACAAAGCTTACCTTTGTGCATTCACGCACAGCATAAAAGGTTTGGTGGACAAAATGAGACAAAGGAGTGGCATTAAAACACGTCTTTCTGTGGCAGTGTCGGAGAAAGTTATACATGTAAACAAACTGTCGAGTCACGGTCCACACAACGGTGAGTTCAAGGGCTGCTGAAATTAGTAGGACTAAACGGCGCTCGCCAAATACTGTCATCGGTGAAGCATAAACACAAATATATTAAACAGTGGGCTTTCTAACAAATAGGAAGGTTTGTGTCATGTTTGTCCTCCTACAGAAACCATATTACAACAAAAAACAGATTTTTCACCCCATTTTTTGTTTTATTTCCATGCATTTTTGAAAAAGGAGACGTTCAGCCAGGGCGTCGGCAGATCCAAAAGCAGTGTGTGTTTGAGAGACAAGAGACACTACTACAACATATACTAGAAAAGATGCACATTTGAACCATTTCATTGTAATAATTTTTGCATTTCTGCATTCCTCTCCCCAGCACCTTGGAAACCACGTTCGATGGCAGCGTCACCACGGATGTCAGCAGCGGCAGCAACACCAGCGGAGGAGGACGAAGCATCCTCAGTCTCACCTCCTCCCGGCCCTCCTTGTCGTCATGGAGACTGGGCCAGTCCAGCCCTCGACTCCAAGCGGGGGACGCCCCCTCGTCGGGGAACGGCTACGCGGGCCGGGCGGCCGGCGTCCAAGCGGGCCGCTACTTGTACCCGGGGCACCTCAGGCGCCAGCTGGCTGGCAGGAGCGGAAGCCTCGGCAGCGCGGAGCTCGGAGACAGACCCGGGGAGGACGTGGACCTGGACGGGATAGCCATGGAGGTCACCGGCTACATGAGCGACGGAGATGTTCTGAGCAAGAACGCCACGCGCGCGGATGACGTCGCCAGTGGGTGAGTGCACTCCGTAGTGCGGCTGCTGCTCACTGCTCCCCTCACCTCCCAAGGGGTCAAATGCAGAGAGTAATTTCACCACACCTAGTGTGTGTGTGTGTGTGTGAGACTATCAGTGGTACTTTAACTTAAATGCAGACTCTCTTTTTATATATTTTTTGACGTAATTATACAAGTTGCCACATGATGGCAGCAGGGTACCTTTCTTACTCGCGGTGCCATTCATTTGTTTTATTTTGCTGGAATCCCACAAGTATCCGATCACATACAAACACTGACATGCTGGTGCTTTGATATCTCCCTAAGGGTGAGGGCGGTAGCGAAAAAAAAAAAAAAGCCGAATGTGTGAAACTGTGTTTTTTTTCTCTCCCTATAACACTAATATTATTATGATTCAATGTGTTTATCAAAAACATATTTGAAGACTACAATGATCAAATATTTTAATTGTCTTATTTCTGTCCGCTGTGTTGTGTACCTAGCATTAATACTACAATTCCCAGGATGCATTGCGGCGACAGGCGTGCTTTTAAAGTGGTTTGCCACGCCCCCTTCCCTCTTTCCATCCATTTTTTTATAGTATTTATTTATTCATTTGATAGGGAAATCATAATACAAGTAAAGAGAAAACAGACAATTTTTTTGCCCCCCCCCCAAAACATTTTTTTTAAATAAATAAACTACAGAAAAATAATAACACCCCCTCACACCCCCCGTCCTACATTTCAGTCACAGTGGATATCAATGTACTGCATTGGCGTTGTTAGGCCTATTTTAGGGGGGCTCAAGCCCCCCTAAAATATTCTTAAGCCCCCCTAAATAATTTGGTGGTTTTTTTTGTTTTTTTTACAAATACATGCCGACATACTCATTATAAAGTGGCCCAAATATGAGTTTAAATAAATAATCATATAACTTGTTATTATTCACTCAGTTTCCCCTCACTTCGTAGCGTAAGGTAGAGAGCCCCTTTAGTGCGTCGGTATCCAATCCATTCCACTTGTTCATACAGAAAATGCCCACATCACTCAAATTCCAGTCCGTATTTTCTCTGCGACCTTTCTTGCGGTCCTGTAGCACATTATCTTCCTTTACAATGAGTGAAGCTGCACAAAACCTTGTGTGTGCAATTGTAAATAATTTATTTTTTAAGTTTTGTGTTTCTTGTAGAATCTATATAAAGTAATATACATTAGCCTATTGTTAAAATAATTAAAAAAACATCATTAAATATATTTGTTTTATTGTATTGTTACATTAATAGCTGTTGTATTATTATAGGATGGCTTGTTAAACATTTCATAGGATTTTCAGAGGGAGGAAAAACCAAGACATTTAATATAAAATGTAAAATGAATAAATACATAAAAAGAAAAAGAAAAAAAATGGTTATTTCGGTTCATTCCGTCCTGTGCATTTAAAAAAAATAATAATTATAACAATAATTAATTTCTAAGTCTTTGTTAGCCGTTTGTGAAGTTTTGTGCTCGTGCGTAACATTCGCTCGCGTCCTGTGCATCTCCTGGGGGCAAAGCCCCCCCTGTCTTTAAAAGCTAGTGACGCCCCTGATGTACTGCCTTCCTCTTCACCACAAGCAGATAGAGAATCACAATAACTGACTAAAAGGGGGAGAAAAAAAAAGGTAACAACAAAAATAAAAATCACAAACATACAGAGAAGTGTCACTGAATAAAAACAACAACAACAAAAAAACAGAGTTGAGGTAAGTGGAAAGGTTCATTGTCAACAGTGAGTGTTACATTTATCCTATAGTGTCTTTAATTTAGCTGTGTAACTAATTATGCAGCCCCAAGTCAAGTCAAATTGTTTTTGATGTACCCCTCAGATTATATTTCATTTTCTCTAAATCCAAGAAAAACATGAGGTCCTTAAGCCATAGGGAGGCCTTGGGGGCAAACTGTGATTTCCACTCCAATAAAATCCTTCTTCGAGCTATTAATGATTCAAAGGCGATACTATCGCTAAAAGTCTGCTTAATTTTTTTATAGTTTGGTGAAGTTCCAAAAATAGTCAATTCTGCACAAGGCGTCAATTGAAAATTTAGTGCATCTGCAAGATGTTTAAAAATTTTAGTCCAGTAGGCTTTCAGACAGGGACGGGACCAGAACATGTGTGTCATGTTTGCAGGAGTCAATTGACAGCGATTACATGTATCTGCAATATTGGCATACATTTTGGAAAGCTTAGCGTTAGTAAAATATATGCGATGGACAACCTTAAACTGTATAAGATTAAGCTTTGAACAAGATGTATTATCATGTATTTGTGTCAATGCAGATTTCCAGTCATTGTCATCCAAAACGTTGCCAAATTCTGCATCCCTATCGTTTCTAATTTTGTCAAGAGATGTCTCTTTAAGATGGAAAATTAGGATGTCAATTTTAGAAATGATGCCTTTCTGATTTGTGGGGATTTCCAAGAGTGAGTCTATTACAGATTGAGGGTGAACTATTTGGGAAAAGAGCTGTTATTTGTGTGCAGGTGAGCCTGAAATTGTGGCCATTTAGTGTCTTTTTGCCCTAAAATACAAATATTATCACGATTCAATATGTTTATCAAAAAAATATTTGAAGACTACAATCTTCAATTAATTGAATTGTCTTGTTTCTGGCCGCCGTGGAGTGTACCTAGTCATAACACTACAATTCCCAGCATGCATTGCGGCGACAGGCTCGTTTGTTAAGTGGTTAGCCACGCCCCCTTCCCTGTTCGACTTCCATAGCGGTGATGCCCATATGTCGCCAAAGTTGTTCGTTTGAAGTTGAAAAGGTAATTTATCCCTTCCTTCACACAATTTTAAGGGGAACTTTTACTGTTTATTGTGTCTTCAAAATTCCGTTTTTTAAAAGCGTTATAAACATATGTAAGATACATTTGAATAGCTCATGTTGTGACGTCATCTGCTAGCTTGTAAATGCATAGCTTTGCTGATTTGGCGAGATCAATTAGGTATTACTTGTGTACAATATCATAATTAAGTCTGGATTATTGTTAGAAACTACCTAATTAATTTAGTATGTTGATAAAAGCAAATTCCTTGACCATGTAAAAACATTTTTCATTGCTTTACAAATCACTATAAATATGTCGAATTTTAAGGTGCTTTATCCTCAACACCGATGAAGGCTAAATCTAATTACACATTTGATAAATATATACATGTTTTGGAACATGTTTCAAGATTTGTTGAAATATGTTGTTTTTAGTGCCTTTAACACAGAGGTGTTAAACTCGTTTTAGGCTATGTCTACACCAAGCCGGATAACCCCTTAAACCAGGGGTGTCAAACTCAAATACAGAGTGGGCCAACATGTAAAACTGAACAAAGCCGCGGGCCAAGGTTGAACAAATGAACCTTTTAATAGGGACCCAAACAAGTTTTGCATTGAATATTGAACAAGCAAGGCTTATATAACTTTATAGTGACATGCAAAATCAAGTTTCAGATAATAATAACAATAATAAAAAAATATCAATGGCATATCAAATAAAATGTAAATAAAAATTGAATGCCTCTTTTCTATTTGCAGCCTTCTGAGGTAAATATCAAAATAAACTTTTTCCACAGGCTAATAATACATTTGAAAATAAAATAACAATAATGAATGAATCAAACATTCAAGCCTTGAAGTAGCAAGAGAAAGTGCATGAATAAAACGTTAATTATTGCTCAGTTTGCTACACTGATTTGCTTTAACACTGAATATGGAACAAGCAACGCTTCTATAACTTAATAGTGCAAAATCAGCTTTCAAAAAACAAACGAAAAAACATCAATGGTATATTAAATACAATTTAAATAAAACATTGAATGCCTCTCTTCTATTTACAGCCTTCTGAGGTAAATATCAACATAAACTTGGTGGACGAGGGCGGGGTTTGGTGGTAGCGGGGGGTGTATATTGTAGCGTGCCGGAAGAGTTAGTGCTGCAAGGGGTTCTGCTGTATTTGTTCTGTTGTGTTACGGTGCGGATGTTCTCCCGAAAAGTGTTTGTCATTCTTGTTTGGTGTGGGTTCACAGTGTGGCGCATATTTGTAACAGTGTTAAAGTTGTTTATACGGCCACCCTCAGTGTGACCTGTATGGCTGTTGATCAAGTATGCCTTGCATTCACTCATGAGTGTGTAGAAGCCGCATATATTATGTGACTGGGCCGGCACGCTGTTTGTATGGAGGAAAAGCGGACGTGATGACAGGTTGTAGAGGACGTTGAAGATAGTGCCTTTAAGGCACGCCCCCAATAATGTTGTCCGGGTGGAAATCGGGAGAATGGTTGCCCCGGGAGTTTTTCAGGAGGGGCACTGAAATCCGGGAGTCTCCCGGGTATATCGGGAGGGTTGGCTAGTATGAGTATTAGCGGTGGATGCTGCCAGCTCTAATGTTAATTTGATATTGCCTCAAGGGCCAAATTAAATTACACGGCGGGCCAAATTTGGCCCGCGGGCCAGAGTTTGACACCCATGCCTTAAACTAATAATTATTTAGCCTAAGCCCCGTTTCAGTCACACTAAACTATCGTTTAAGGTCCCCCTCCTTGGATAATTTTTTACACGGGTAAGTGTGCCGTGTATTTCTTGAATCTCCGGCTCTCAGCTTTGTATGGACTCATTGATCGTTTACAAACTGAGTTCGGAGAGGAAGTGACGCCAGAAAGACCGCGCCCCACACAGGAAGTGACGTCAGAAAGAACGCGCAACAGCCAGCTTCATAATAAAGCGGTTTCGTAACTCGGAGCTAACCACTGGAAATATGGAGGCGAGTCATCCAGACATGCCCGTGTTTCTCCTTCCGTCAGTACAGACGCTTGTGGAAATTACACATGAATACCTTAAGAGAAAACGATTGCAGCTATCTGGGATACAACACTTCTTAGACGGCAAGAGAACTTTCGAATGTCCGGGTCAGCTTTGATTCTACTTACCGAAAAACTTTGTCCATTTGTCGAAGGAGAGACTTTGTATTACCTGGTCGTCGAGGGTAGACTACGGAAAAAGAATGTAATTAAAATATTACAATAAAAATATAGAAAAAAATACCGGCAGCGGTAAAGTTTAGATCCATGAAAGAAAGAAGAAAGTGAATGAATGTTTATAACTGAATAAATTTACATAAAAATGTGTTTTCTTTTGTATAATTTTTTTAAATGAATGAAGTAACGTTTATGACAACCTTTTTCCAAAACACAATATAGAATGTGAGATGTAACAGGATAACGCACACGTTTATCATTCGTTTTCAAAAGGGTTACAAAAAAGTGGGACCCCCAAAATTTACAGTGGGATCCCATTTTAATGAGTTGATGGTGTCCCTGGGACCCATCAGTGGTGCGTGCAAAACAGCAGCTGGCGGCTGTGGCTTGCGGGCCGGTTCTAATACTAATCAAATATCATCCCGGGGGCCATAGATAATTAATTTGCGCGCCGGATCTGGCCCGTGGGCCTAGACTTTGACACATAGGGTGTAAAGTAAATGACAAACAATAAGTAAATAGCTCTTCAAACAAGGACCATTTCGAGAAATACAATTTTAAATCTTGGCAAGTGGCAAATCATGGCCTTGACTTTGACATATAGATCCTAGTGTGATCGTAGTATGATAGCATGTGTTGGTGTGAGACGTGTCTGCTGTGTGAATCCTGTCCTCTGCAGAGCACGAGGCGCGGCAAAGTTGTTTACTGTGAAAATAGCTTTTTATTCAGATGAAGCAGTTTGACGTGGCTGGTGGGCTCTAAGCTGCAAATCCTTAAGGTGTTTTAGCCCGCGTTTGTGTACTTGTGCAGAGAGTATGTTTGGTGGGACGAGTTTCCCCGAGGCTTAAACATTTTAAAAATGACACGGACTGATGACACCCCAGCTTTACAGCCTCGAGGCCATTTAGCAGTTAGCAATTTCACAAGCATGCCGGCATCCACTAACTGGTTCTTCCACGCTGAGGTGTGATGTTTACTCAAAGGAGAATGAGTAGCTGTCCTCGGGAGCATAGCAATATTGCAGTTCATGTCCTCATGATACAGTGTTGACTACAGATGGGCCATATAGTCCAAAATCTATATTGCAGTATATATTGCAGCCAGTAGCCATATCGATATACCGTATTTTTAAATGAAGACATGTCAAATAAGTCACCAACAGTCCTGTGTAAAATGCAAACATTCGTATTAAACAGGTTCAAAAACTAGTCCGGCTTTCGCATGAACTGGTCGATAAATCAGGTATGGCTTTCAGATTTGTCAGTTTACATTACCGCTGCTATTAATGAATTATTAACACAAATGCAAGTGTTGTGTATACTGGAACAAGTACTATCTGCACCATTAGTCACCTGGAAAAGTAATAACAGCTTCACATTTATTTATAGCATACTTGCCAACCTTGAGACCTCCGATTTCGGGAGGTGTGTGTGGGGGGGCGTGTTTGGGGGGCGTGGTTAAGAGGGGAGGAGTATATTTACAGCTAGAATTCACCAAGTCAAGTATTTCATACATATATATATATATATATATATATATATATATATATATATATATATATATATATAAGAAATACTCAAGTAATGTCAAGTATTTCATATATATATATATATATATATATATATATATATAAGAAATACTCAAGTAATGTCAAGTATTTCATATATATATATATATATATATATATATATATATATATATATATAAGAAATACTTGACATTCAGTGAATTCTAGCTATATATATATATATATATATATTTATTTTATTATATATATATATACATATATATCCATCCATCCATCCGTCTTCTTCCGCTTATCCGAGGTCGGGTCGCGGGGGCAGCAGCCTAAGCAGGGAAGCCCAGACTTCCCTCTCCCCAGCCACTTCGTCCAGCTCCTCCCGGGGGATCCCGAGGCATTCCCAGGCCAGCCGGGAGACATAGTCTTCCCAACGTGTCCTGGGTCTTCCCCGTGGCCTCCTACCGGTCGGACGTGCCCTAAACACCTCCCGAGGGAGGCGTTCGGGTGGCATCCTGACCAGATGCCCGAACCACCTCATCTGGCTCCTCTCAATGTGGAGGAGCAGCGGCTTTACTTTGAGCTCCCCCCGGATGACAGAGCTTCTCACCCTATCTTCTAAGGGAGAGCCCTGCCACCCGGCGGAGGAAACTCATTTCGGCCGCTTGTACCCGTGATCTTGTCCTTTCGGTCATAACCCAAAGCTCATGACCATAGGTGAGGATGGGAACGTAGATCGACAGGTAAATTGAGAGCTTTGCCTTCCGGCTCAGCTCCTTCTTCACCACAACGGATCGATACAGCGTCCGCATTACTGAAGATGCCGCACCGATCCGCCTGTCGATCTCACGATCCACTCTTCCCTCACTCGTGAACAAGACTCCGAGGTACTTGAACTCCTCCACTTGGGGCAGGGTCTCCTCCCCAACCCGAAGATGGCATTCCACACTTTTCCGGGCGAGAACCATGGACTCGGACTTGGAGGTGCTGATTCTCATCCCAGTCGCTTCACAGTGATATATTAAGAGAAATACTTGAATTTCAGTGTTCATTTATTTACACATATACACACACATAACACTCATCTACTCATTGTTGAGTTAAGGGTTGAATTGTCCATCCTTGTTCTATTCTCTGTCACTATTTTTCTAACCATGCTGAACACCCTCTCTGATGATGCATTCGGATTCGTCTCCTTGTTGTGTGCGCAGTTGTGCACTGCACTCTTTAAAAGCCGTAGATGTTATTGTCACATATGCATGTACAGTAGATGGCAGTATTGCCCTGTTTAAGAGTGTCACAACATTGCCGTTTACGGCAGACGAACTGCTTTACGGTAGACGAAAACGTGACTGCTGGAAGGACGTTAATGAAACTGCCTAACAATAAACCCACATAAGAAACCAAGAACTCACCCTCCATCATTCTACAGTTATAACGTCATTGGGCAGGCACGCTGTTTTATTGTGGGAAAGCGGACGTGAAAACAGGCTGTCGACTCTATGAATTTCGGGAGATTTTCGGAAGAAAATTTGTCCCGGGAGGTTTTCGGGAGAGGCGCTGAATTTCGGGAGTCTCCCGGAAAATCCGGGAGGGTTGGCAAGTATGATTTATAGTTAAATGTATTACAAGCTCATCTGATTACATTACATATAGCAACCACTTCCCCCGCTTCTCCTCTTCTTTTTTTTTTCTTTCGACCCAAACCACCTTTTTTGCCCCGGGCTATGTTGCCTGATCAACCTTTTTGCCTTCCCCCGTCTCACATCCCTCCTCCACCTTGAGCAGACAGACTGAACCTTCATACCAACACTGCACATGCATCGCTGTGCACTCACAGATGATATCTGCTCGATCCACTCTGCCCTCTGCTGCTGATATCATGCAAATAATGGCTGATTCAACTCAGAACTGATATCAGACACACCGTTTGGTTTGGAGATTTTCATAACCCGGACGCGTTTATCTTGAATCGGACAAAGCATGTTTAAAGCCGAAAGGTACGTGTGGTGATTTCCAAATACAAAGTGTTGAATTATGGGTTTTGTTTTGCAGTGGCACAGCTGAGTCAGCACACCCTGGCTACAGTTTCAGCCCATAAACTTTGTCTTGTTTAGGCACGTCTGTCCAGAGTCGGTTACAGGTTAACAAGCATCTGCAACCTGGAGGAAGCTCGCTCAGTGCATGTCTTTGTTTCTCCTTCTCACAATGTCTGCTTTTTTTTGTACGATTTAATGGACTGCCTTATGTTTTCATTACCCAGTGGGCTATTATTATTACGACGAGGTAATGTTTTCGTCGGCAGTGGAAAGAAAAGCAATGTGGAATCAGAAAAATGTTTGATTTCCCTCACAATGTACGGTCTTTCCAAGAATATTTGAACTGTTACGCGCCAGTGGAATTGTATTCTTGTGCTTGTGGGAAAGTAGAACATCTGACAACTTGCAGAATTAGGTACATTGTGATAATCAACTTAAATCATCAGTGTTCCCGACCAGACTGCAATGTGTTTGTGGTATTTGCTGGTGGGAAAGTGAATTTTACAACAACTCACGATTCAATTCGATTAAGATTCTTGGGGTGGCGATTTGATTCAGAATCGACTCTGGATTTAACACGATTTTTTCGGTATATCAATTAGTAGAGATGTCCGATAATGGCTTTTTTGCTGATATCCGATATTGTCCAACTCTTAATTACCGATTCCGATATCAACCGATACCGATATATACAGTCGTGGAATTAACACATTATTTTGCCTAATTTTGTTGTGATGCCCCGCTGGATGCATTAAACAATGTAACAAGGTTTTCCAAAATAAATCAATTCAAGTTATGGAAAAAAATGCCAACATTGCGCTGCCATATTTATTATTGAAGTCACAAAGTGCATTATTTTTTTTAACATGCCTCAAAACAGCAGCTTGGAATTTGGGACATGAGGGGGTTGAGGTGGGCGGGGTTGAGGTGGGGGTAGGGGGTAGCGGGGGGTGTATATTGTAGCGTCCCGGAAGAGTTAGTGCTGCAAGGGGTTCTGGGTATTTGTTCTGTTGTGTTTATGTTGTGTTACGGTGCGGCTGTTCTCCCGAAATGTGTTTGTCATTCTTGTTTGGTTTGGGTTCACAGTGTGGCGCATATTTGTAACAGTGTTAAAGTTGTTTATACGGCCACCCTCAGTGTGACCTGTATGGCTATTGACCAAGTATGCATGGCATTCACTTGCGTGTGTGAAAAGCCATAGATAGGTATTATGTGATTGGGCCGGCACGCAAAGGCAGTGCCTTTAAGGTTTATTGGCGCTCTGTACTTCTCCCTACGTCCGTGTACCACTCCGTACAGCGGCGGTTTAAAAAGTAATACATTTTACTATTTGAAACCGATAACGATAATTACCGATATTACAATTTAAAGCATTT
This sequence comes from Nerophis lumbriciformis, assembly GCF_033978685.3. Classification (NCBI taxonomy): domain Eukaryota; kingdom Metazoa; phylum Chordata; class Actinopteri; order Syngnathiformes; family Syngnathidae; genus Nerophis; species Nerophis lumbriciformis. The sequence goes on along the minus strand of NC_084562.2, from coordinate 16,896,683 downwards.
ATCGGCCGATAATATCGGCAGTCCGATATTATCGGACATCTCTATCAATTAGTATAAAAATGGAAAACAGGTTACAGTTTACAAAAGCTCCTCTTGGCTGCTGATGTGTACGTGCAGAGATGGCCTACAACAGTGGTTCTCCAACAAATACCTCCTTAGAAAACACCATCAAAATTACCAACATTAAATTACAGTAGCGTAGTAGGCCTAAAAATTAATTAAAACAAGGGAGAGGTTTTATTTAGCAAGTATATTTAATATTTTTGGCCACTGTAACATTACACAGTTTGAACAGTAACACTGTGTTTGAATATTTAATTCAGTGATTCATTAGCTGGAGCCTGAGTACCACAGTTTTGAAAATGTTTCCTCACCATAGGGCAAGAGATCTGCTTCTCAGCTATGGTCCGAATGAGCCGCAGCGATACGCGATTTTAACGCACTTTTCCACCACTTGTGGTAGTAATGACATTCTCAGACACACAGAAGAAGTCTGGAGCTAAAGTCATAGAGAAGTTTCTTAAGCGCAAAAAATATGACTAAAGTGATGAAGCTGTATTGAAATTAAATGACTTTCATTTTATTGACAGTTTAGTTTAGAACCATATTCATTATTAATTTACTTTATTTTAGCACAACATAATTTTATGTAAATATACATGTTTTCAGTATTAATGACACTCTACTTATGCATTATTTTGAGTCAGCACTTATTTTTCTAATCTGCCTGACCTAAGCCATGATAATAATCTTTGTGATTAACTCATGTTTTCAGATCATTTGACAAGATGTATCCAGTTAAACTGTAAGCAGGTTATATATAATCATTGAATACGAATAAAATCAAGAACAAGATAACTCAAGATAACTCATAACTCATAAAAGGCTATCGATGCTGTCATCTAGCAAAGCTGAATTTGACCAAGCAACCCCCCCGTACCAAAAAGCCCTTGATGAAAGCGGATACAATTTCACCCTCACCTATGAACCCACGCCAGGAAACCAGCCAAAAAAGAACAGAAAACGAAACGACATCATCTGGTACAACCCCCCATACAGCAAAAACGTCTCAACGAACATTGGACACAAATTCCTCAATCTGATTGACAAACACTTTCCCAAAGACAACACCCTAATAAAAGTATTCAACAAGAACAACATTAAATTGAGCTACAGCTGCATGAACAATATACGACAAATCATATCAAACCACAACAAAACAATTGCAAATGAGCCGTCGACCCCCAGACAGAGCGACTCCAAAACCAACAAAGGATGTAACTGTCGAAAGAAACCTGATTGCCCTCTCAATGGGGGGTGCTTACAAACATCAGTTGTCTACCAATCTAAGGTAATACGCAAGGACATTAACACATCTGACACATATGTAGGATTAACCGAGGGAGAATTCAAAACCAGATGGAACAATCACAAGGCTTCTTTCAGGAACAAAAACCTGCGAAATACCACAGAACTCAGCAAACACATTTGGGACCTCAAAGACAATAATGTTGAATATTCAATAACATGGCAAATTCTTGCATCCAGCACACCTTACAATAGTGGTAATAAAAGATGCAACCTATGCTTGAAAGAGAAACTGTTTATTATTTACCGTCCAGACCTGTCATCCCTCAACAAGCGCAGCGAAATTGTAACAACATGCCGCCATAGACGGAAACACCTCCTAGGTAACACATGAGCCAATCACCACGCCCCTAGGCCAGCCTGTACCCACCCACTCTGTGCCCTATATAAACCATGGTATGCGAATGCTCCCATTAAAATCTCCTGATGATTGAGGGTACCCCCCCTCATGAAACAGGCCTGTAGAGATGAAATAGTCTTGTGATTTTTTTTCCCACACATACATATATATATATATATATATATATATATATATATATATATATATATATATATATATATATATATAGCTAGAATTCACTGAAAGTCAATTATTTCTGATATATATATATATATATATATATATACATTTTCTACCGCTTATTCCCTTCGGGGTCGCGGGGAGATAGATATATATATATATATATATATATATATATATATATATATATATATATATATATATATATATATATATATACTTGGTGAATTCTAGCTGTAAATATACTCCTCCCCTCTTAACCACGCCCCCGCCCCAACCACGCCCCCCGCACCCACCCCCCCACCCCCCACCTCCCGAAATTGGAGGTCTCAAGGTTGGCAAGTATGCCCTTGGTTCTGTCTCAAAAATGTTTAAATTATTTACAATTACGCCCCTATATGGAGGAGTCTGACTACTTGTGTAACAAAACAGAAAAGTTGCTAAGTTGGCAACACTGATCTCTGTGTCTTCTTATTCTCTGGCAGACAAGGTGCGTATGAGTTAACACGTTCTCATGCATACCGCCACCAGTAACAATAGTATAAAACTATAGTATAAAACTATTCGCGGCAGGCCGCCTCAAATAATAAATATATGGGAAACACTGCACAATGCTCACATGTTGAGGTCACGTTTAACATCTTGGTCACGCCAAGGAAAGACTGTGCTTTTGTGTATACTGTACGCTTTGAATCGACCTTTACTCAGATGCCATATTGAGATAAACCAGAAAGGGTTATACCGTTCAGGCTTATGTTTCTTTCTACTCACTTAACTGTAAAAACAAAATCACCACGGTCCCACACAGAAAGCACTGAGCCATCCAACGGTCCAGCCTCAACTTAAATCAGCAAACATTTCATTGAGTTACACCTGAGGGAAATGTGTCAATATTTAGCTCCATTAGGAGAGTCCTAAACGGGTCAATATTTGGGGGATTGGTCGGTGTTGTTTTAGTCTGAGTGGGAATGTTTGTGTAAGTGCTGCTAACGGTCACCCTCGGACGCCTACAACCAAAATATCAAATTCGAGTCTCACGAAATGAATGCCCTGATTATTAACAGTAGCTCTGACTGTACTTACATAGGAACATATTTTTTTAGCCTTTCTGAACATCCAGTTACGCCTTTCAGACGGTTGAAATAGCCCAGCATGGAGCCGATCTCTTTAACAGACCACTGCTGTTTACTATCAACCACTTGAGAACTGTCTATTCACGTCCTCGATAGTTTGTGCTCCTCACTGTCATGGAGGTCCTAAATGTAACGTAAGGAAGAACTAGATGACTGTGCGTGCGTCCTGCTCTCGAAAGAAAGAACCGCGTCCTAAAACACATGGCACTTAATCATCGTCTTCAGTTTGAAGTCAGTACCTGATGTGAGTTTGTGTGTTTTACAGCTACATGACGGATGGGGGTTTGAGTCTGTACACGCGGCGCTTGAACCGGCTGCCAGACAACAACATGTCTGCTGTTCGAGAGACGCTGCATCGGAACACATCTTCAGGACAGGGAGATGCTGACAGGTAGGTCTTAACCAGTGACGTGCGGTGAGGTTGATGGCTGGTGAGGCACTGACTTCATCACAGTCAGATTTACAAACATATGAACCCGAAAGAGTATCTTATTCACCATTTGATTGGCAGCAGTTAACGGGTTATGTTTAAAAGCTCATACCAGCATTCTTCCCTGCTTGGCACTCAGCATCAAGGCTTGGAATTGGGGGTTAAATCACCAAAAATTATTCCCGGGCGCGGCGCCGCTGCTGCCCACTGCTCCCCTCACCTCCCAGGGGGTGATCAAGGGGATGGGTCAAATGCAGAGGACACATTTTATTACACCTAGTGTGTGTGTGACAATCATTGGTACTTTAACTTAACTTTAACTTTACACATACAAACTGTAGCACACAAAAAAGCACATTTAATTAAAAAAAATGTTATTATGGTCTTACCTTTACTTATTGTGTCCTTGGGCAAGACACTTCACCCCTTGCTCCTGATGGCTGCTGGTTAGCGCCTTGCATGGCAGCTACCGCCATCAGTGTGTGAATGTGTGTGTGAATGGGTAAATGTGGAAATAGTGTCAAAGCGCTTTGAGTACCTTGAAGGTAGAAAAGCGCTATACAAGTATAAACCATTTATCATTTATTTATAACTAAAGCCCTCACTTAAACTTTCCACGTGCAAGATTGAATCTATTTAAAAAAGTGTAACCGAGGGTTTCTAAATGTCGCCTATACTGTATGAAACTACAAAATAACAAACACGGAGGCCCGATTGTAGCTGAGATAGGCTCCAGCGCCCCCCGCCACCCCAAAGGGAATAAGCGGTAGAAAATGGATGGATGGATGGAGGCTCCAGTTTACACGAGGACCACTTTATTTACCTTTTTCAAAAACTTCCGCTCCACTCCAACGTGTCGTCACTTCCGCTCTTAGCGCCTTCAAAATAAGAGCTCAAGGCATATACTGTATAACAGCGCATAACAGGAACTTAACATCACAAAGAGGAACGCCCATAAAAATAGGTTACAAAAGTTATTTAATAAGAAGCCAAAAAGTGCAAAAACAATAATGTTCGTGTTGGAGGAGTTGTGAATTAGGTACACCTGCAGTCTGCAGGTGTACCTAATGTTGTGGCCCTGCAGTCATTCACAACTCCTCCAACACGAACATTATTGTTTTTGCACTTTTTGGCTTCTTATGAAATAACTTTTTTAAATAGATTCAATCTTGCACGTGGAAAGTTTAAGTGTGGGCTTTAGTTGATATAACAATTCTACGGCGGGGGTGCAGGAGGCGAGCCTCAGCCAGTGCGTCTTTTGCAGCCCTTTTATGATCGCTCAGCACAAGAAATACTTTACACACATACAGTTGTTGACAAAATACACTGTACATTATATACCTCAGCTAACTAAACTATGGAAATGTATAATATAGTTCATATAGCAATACGGTCTCACTGCACAGCAGGCCAGCAGTTAGCCGGGTCCGCAATCCATGTTGAGGCATTGAGTGACGTGCCTCAACTGGCTGCTGTTCACCGCACCGTCTCTTCTCAGTATTTGAACGGCAAATGTGAAAATTCAGCGATTTTTTTTAATAAAAATAATCTAAAACGGGTGAAGTTAAATGGAAAATAACTTTATAGTATAATCACTGGATACATATAACAATTTAATTAAAAAAATTATTTTTACATTTTTTTTTTTTCCATGATGGCAGGTGAGGCCCTGCCTCACCTGCCATCATATCTCACTGGTCTTAACGGACCAATGAGATACAGTATTATTATTAGTGACTGCTAGTTCATTTAGGGCCCTATACTCCCATTTGCGTTGAAAAGGGACCTATGATTATTTTAATCTACATTTAAAACAGTGATTCTCAAACTGGGGTACGCCAAAGAATCAATTAAATAAATATTGTAATGATGGGACTCGAGCCATTGTCAAAGGATTAACACCCTTCAATGGAAGTCGTTACTATCCGACAACTGTAGACCGTAGTCAATGCCAAAATGAACAACTAAGACACAAACAGAACCGTTTTACCTGGTCATTTCTATCACTTCTCACACGGGAACCGAATTTTCTCCACATTGTCCGCTTACGTTTGCCCTTTCCCAGCCTCCCATAGCCAATCAACACGCAGAACACATGTAAACAAAGACGAACATTGGCAGAGACAGTTGCACGAAACAATGATGCCTTTGAGGGCATGGGAAACCACAACATTTGTTAAACACTGAATAAACCACATGTGGAACATGAAGTAACATAGGACCCAGTCTGTTACAATGTAAATAAAAAGTATTAAAAACATGAAATACGATCCAAAATATCTTATCAACCGTAAATGAAAGGAGATACAAATTAATTAAATCATCTTATGATTTGATGATTTGACATTTTTTTACACGAGTATCCAACATTGTAACATTTGTAAGTCAGAAAAGATAAATAGATCCTCATAGTAACCTGTTTTAATGCACGCTTGAAGTCACGCACGTTTGTCTTATTCGTAATCTCGCATCCAAGTCGTGAATGAAGACAGGCTCATTACTAATGACACAGACCTTGCCATGAAGCCCTATTTATACTGTGTGAAAATCATGGAACAGGGAGTTTTACTAACACTTGTAAATCCAAGAAAAGGATAACACATTGCTCAATATTTGTACGTTTGTTGTCATGGCAATGTAGTGCGTGTATGCACGCTACAACAGCTTCTTCTTCTGGCTGGATGTAACTTTGTAGATGAAAATTGGAAACACGCTGAGGCATTTAGAAGTGGTGACTGAGCAATGGACCAATTATTAATCAGAGCGAAGGAGCTGGAATTCACTACGTAAAGGATAATGGGTGCAGTGATGAATAATAGAACAAATAATAGGCTATATGTAATATATGTAGATGTATATGTTATATACTTTGATTCCAAAGAATAAACGATTGACGTATACAATATCTAGTATTCGCTTACATGTTTTGTAAATGAAAGTGAGTTGAAAAATAAAGCTAACGTAGATCCACGCTAATGTCCTCTTCGTAACAGCCACAAAAAGGTTATAACCCTCCCAAATATATTACAATTTCAACAACGCCCACATTTAAGGGTTGCTACACCCGGAGTGCGCATCTTTAATGATGGCGCGCACTGACAGAGCTAGTAATGAGAGTGTTAGTTATTTAAGGTAACTGTTTCAACCAACCAGCATTTCCTGCTTTTCACATAATACCTGGTCAAACTGGGGATCATCATCATCGGCGGTCACTCGAACGAGTATGACGATCCTCCTGGTAGAGGTGTATCCCTTTATGGAGGATGCCTGTGCATGACTTAGTTTAACGTGGGGAGACCGGTGCACAGACAGTCACCACACGATCCTTGACAGAATCGGGTCAGGGTCCAGTGGCATGGAGTCCGAAACGAATGGGGACTCTTTTCTGCTGCAGCCTTCTTCCGCCATCGCAGCCGTTGTGGTAGTTCTTAAAGGGGAACATTATCACCAGACCTTTGTAAGCGTCAATATATACCTTGATGTTGCAGAAAAAAGACCATATATTTTTTTAACCGATTTCCAAACTCTAAATGGGTGAATTTTGGCGAATTAAACGCCTTTCTATTATTCGCTCTCGGAGCGATGACGTCACAACGTGACGTCACATCGGGAAGCAATCCGCCATTTTCTCAAACACCGAGTCAAATCAGCTCTGTTATTTTCCGTTTTTTTCGACTGTTTTCCGTACCTTGGAGACATCATGCCTCGTCGGTGTGTTGTCGGAGGGTGTAACAACACGAACAGGGACGGATTGAAGTTGCACCAGTGGCCCAAAGATGCGAAAGTGGCAAGAAATTGGACGTTTGTTCCGCACACTTTACCGACGAAAGCTATCTACGACAGAGATGGCAAGAATGTGTGGATATCCTGCGACACTCAAAGCAGATGCATTTCCAACGATAAAGTCAAAGAAATCTGCCGCCAGACCACCATTGAATCTGCCGGAGTGTGTGAGCAATTCAGGGACAAAGGACCTCGGTAGCACGGCAAGCAGTCTGTTCCCGCAGACGAGCGAGCTAAACCCCCTGGATGTCTTGGCTCACACCATCCTTTATGCCACCGAAGATGATCAAGAGAAGAATATCGACCCTAGCTTCCCTGGCCTGCTTACATCAACTCCAAAACTGGACAGATCAGGTTTCAGGAAAAGAGAGCGGATGAGGGTATGTCTACAGAATATATTAATTGATGAAAATTGGGCTGTCTGCACTCTCAAAGTGCATGTTGTTGCCAAATGTATTTCATATGCTGTAAACCTAGTTCATAGTTGTTAGTTTCCTTTAATGCCAAACAAACACATACCAATCGTTGGTTAGAAGGCGATCGCCGAATTCGTCCTCGCTTTCTCCCGTGTCGCTGGCTGTCGTGTCGTTTTCGTCGGTTTCGCTTGCATACGGTTCAAACCAATATGGCTCAATAGCTTCAGTTTCTTCTTCAATTTCGTTTTCGCTACCTGCCTCCACACTACAACCATCCGTTTCAATACATGCGTAATCTGTTGAATCGCTTAAGCCGCTGAAATCCGAGTCTGAATCCGAGCTAATGTCGCTATAGCTTGCTGTTCTATGCGCCATGTTTGTTTGTGTTGGCATCACTATGTGACGTCACAGGAAAATGGACGGGTGTGTATATAACGATGGTTAAAATCAGGCACTTTGAAGCTTTTTTTAGGGATATTGCGTGATGGGTAAAATTTAGAAAAAAACTTCGAAAAATAAAATAAGCCACTTGGAACTGATTTTTAATGGTTTTAACCCTTCTGAAATTGTGATAATGTTCCCCTTTAAATCTACCGTCTTCCGCCTGCTCCGCCATTGAGGTCTTCACCGTATCCCTGGCTAGGGGGCAGTCAGGTACTAGGCCTTTGCCAAGGTACACCTGGGGTAACAGTAGTAAAGGGGTTAACCTCCTAGTGCCCCAAGACCCCATAGATGAGCCTCCACTGCCGGATGCACTTAAACGTCATGGCCAGGACACCAAACTGGGGATAGAGCTAGTTAAGCACCCTGGACATGTTTTTGACCTCCATGACATTCAAACAGAGGAGTCAAACTATGTTATTTACTTTTCTCAAGGAGTACTTTAGGTCATTCAGCCTTCTAAGGGAGTATTTTGATATATAATAGCCCTTCTTTTGGAATCTCTTTTAAAAGCTAGACTCCTTATCTACCAGATAATACTGTACATGAAGCTATCTTTTGTGCACTCACAAGAGTGAGTGATGGCAATATCAAATCTTCCGAGCGTGTGTAATGCTTACTTGTTAAATGACGGTCTCTTTTGTTTTAGTGTATTTGCCACAAAGTTGGGATGTCTCAGACGGTTGCCTAGCAGCCACACGTGATGTCTAGACTGTGAGAAGTCAGCTCCAATAGTAATTGGTTAACCTTCAGTGGTGCCGGTGTGGGGGTTTGGTTGTTTTTAACAAGTGTCAGGCCAGTTTACAGGCTGTCTTTTAAGCTAAGCTTTATCTTGTTCTACAAAAGCCAAAACCAGTGAAGTCGGCATGTTGTGTAAATCGTAAATAAAAACAGAATACAATGATTTGCAAATCCTTTTCAACTTATATTTAATTGAATACACTGCAAAGACAAGATATTTAATGTTCGAACTGAGAAAATGTTTTTTTGCATTAACATCATTAACTTAGAATTTAATGGCAGCAACACATTGCAAAAAAGTTGGCACAGGGGCATTTTTACCACGGTGTTACATGGCTTTTCCTTTGTACGACACTCAGTAAACGTTTGGGAACTGAAGAGACCAATTTTTGAAGCTTTTCAAGTGGAATTATTTCCAATTCTTGCTTGATGTACAGCTTAAGTTGTCGTATTTTACACTTCATAATGCGCCACACATGCAGAATGTGGCATGGCATTGTCTTGCTGAAATAAGCAGGGGCGTCCATGAAAAAGACGTTGCTTGGATGGCAACATAAACGTTAATAATGATATCCACGGTAAATCTCCCCATGGTTAGTATTACCGTTTTCAATTACAATTATCGAAAAACAGTGATTGATAAAGTCACAGATGGACTTGTCATGAAAACAAGAGTCATTAATGTCTTTCCACATTAAGAAACAACATACCCCAATCTGAACGTTTATAAACTCATTACTGTGTGAGCATCTAAAATATCCAATTGTGCACATTGAACATACAATCAATGCTTTCTTTGCTTTGATGATAGATGAGTGATGAAGACAGAGGTGTTTTTACGGTGCGTTCAAGGACCGCTAAACATAGTAAGACGACACACGGCCCGTCAGAATTAATGCATGAATAATAGATTTTATTTATTACAAATTTTTCATGTAAATAAATCTTAAAGTGCTACAGTACAAACCAATATTAAAGCAATACTAGTTTCACCATTGAAACAGATAACCTCCTAAGACTAAAACTGTACCAGTGAAGCACAAGAAACAGAAAACATGCAAAATAGTTTTCTAACAAATAAATGAATGTTAAGGAAATGAATAAGGTCATTGAAATGTTAAAACATTCATTGTGATGCAGTTCTAAACCAATGTCACTGCCAACCACAATAACTGTAATGAGTGTAATGTATACATATCCGAGAGTGACATGAAAGGAGCGTTATTGGGTTATGTAATTGTTGCAGTTAGTTAGTTGGAAAGTTAGTTTGCAAAATAACTCAAAATGTTTTAAGCAAATTTTTATGAAACTTTCAGGAAATGTCCAAAATGGGATAAGGAAAAACTGATCAGACTCGAGGCCTTATCGATGTCATTTCTACTACGGTACCTTTCAATTTCGTTCATTCCGCTACGCATAGCTCAAAAATTTACCGGCGGATTTTGATTAAACTTTCAGGAAATTTTAGAAATGGGATAAGGAACAAGTAAATACATTTTGGGGGTGATCCGGATCATATCTATTAGATTACGTTACATTTAAATTATAAGCTTTCACTCACACAGAGACAAAGGCAGTGGTTACTGACAGGAGACTTCACTCCGTTTCTTTCATTCCGCTACTGATAGCTCAAAAACTTATGGACGAGTTTTAATTAAACTTTCAAGAAATGTTAAAAATGGAATATGGAACAAGTGATTATATTTTGGGGGTGATCCGGCTCATATCTGCTAGATTATGTTATGTTTACATTGTGAGCTCCACTCACACAGAGTCAAAGGCCGTGTTTACTGACAAGAGACTTCACTCCGTTCCTTTAATTCCGCTATGGATAGCTCAAAAAGTTATGAGCGGGTTTTAAATAAACTTTCAAGAAATGTTACAAATGGAATATGGAACAAGTGATTATATTTTGGGGGTGATCCGGATCAAATCTCCTTGATTATGTTATGTTTACATTATGAGCTCCACTCACACAGAGTCAAAGGCAGCGTTTACTGACAAGAGACTTCACTCCGTTTCTTTAATTCCGCTATGGATAGCTCAAAAAGTCATGAGCGGGTTTTAAATAAACTTTCAAGAAATGTTACAAATGGAATATGGAACAAGTGATTATATTTTGGGGGTGATCCGGATCAAATCTCCTTGATTATGTTATGTTTACATTATGAGCTCCACTCACACAGAGTCAAAGGCAGCGTTTACTGACAAGAGACTTCACTCCGTTTCTTTAATTCCGCTATGGATAGTTCAAAAAGTCATGAGCAGGTTTTAAATAAACTTTCAAGAAATGTTACAAATGGAATCAGGAGCAAGTGATTACGTTTTGGGGGTGTTTCGGAACACCGCCTGGAATCTGGACTGCTTTACTATTGAGTTGCGTTGCCTGGCACAGGTCTGCGCTTTCCCAGTGCTTTCTTGGTTGTAAATGTGTGCAAGACCAAGCACAAACATGTCAAAGAAATACTACACAAGTGTCATTTAAGCATATACCAAGCTCAATTAGTTTCTGTCTTCAAAAGAAATGTTAATTTATGTATTATTTCGTCAGGCCGACGAGGGCTCAGTGGTTGATGTCGTATGGGAACAGTTTCAAGTGTTGCAAAGCTTCTTCTATAAATCCTCAGGTGTGGCTAATTTCCTGTCTTTCAGACTTTTGACCTCTGCCCCCTGAGCTGCCCCTTGTATACACAAAGACACACACATACACACACACACAAAATCCTCAACGTTCAACTCCTGCAAGCCACAGTTGGGCCGCAACACAAACTGTCCCACCTCTCACCTTTCATCTCCCTTTCTGTCCATGCTGTCTCCAACTTTCTGTCTTATTTTTATCTCACTTGTTTTTTATTCGGGCTGATAACCAGAGGAAGGAGTTGCTCAGCAATTATGGCAAAATGTCAGGGACCTTTCCTTTTAAACGCTTTCATGTTTCTGGTAGATCTAATTGACCAAGAGGAGGATTGCATGTCTCCCTAAAGAATGCCTGGTTGCAGCTTGGAATTCATTTGTAGGATTTGAGAAGTGGTGAATAAAAACTTTCAAATGTATTAGCAATATAAATAAAAACAAGACGAGGTTGTTATAAAAAAAGGTGGGGGGCAAACTTTTTCCACAGAGGGCTGGAGACTATAGATTTTTTTTACCTTTTGGGCTTCCCTCAAGTTTGGTCCCCGGGGGATGCAGAAGATTTTTAATCATAAAAATGTGAAAAATAAGTCATATATTGATCATTTTTTTCAACGCTTAAATCTCTAAATCACCTTCAGATTTATCTGTCGATATAAGATTTTATTTAATTTATTCATTAATTATTTTATGGTTTATGCCCTTTTTGTAAAAAACTAAACAAAACAGTTTTTTTTTGGCAAAAATTTGAGATGTCCGATAATGGCTTTTTTGCCGATATCCGATATTCCGATATTGTCCAACTCTTAGTTACCGATTCCGATATCAACCGATACCGATATATACAGTCGTGGAATTAACACATTATTATGCCTAATTTTGTTGTGATGCCCCGCTGGATGCATTAAACAATGTAACAAGGTTTTCCAAAATAAATCAACTCAAGTTATGGAAAAAAATGCCAACATGGCACTGCCATATTTATTATTGACGTCACAAAGTGCATTATTTTTTTTAACATGCCTCAAAACAGCAGCTTGGAATTCGGGACAAGCTCTCCCTGAGAGAGCATGAGGAGGTTGATGTGGGCGGGGCTTGGGGGGGCGGGGTTGAGGTGTGGGGGGGCTAGGAGGTAGGGGGGGGGGGGGTTTATATTGTAGCGTCCCGAAATAGTTAGTGCTGCAAGGGGTTCTAGGTATTTGTTCTGTTGTGTTTATGTTGTGTTACGGTGTGGATGTTCTCCTGAAATGTGTTTGTCAGTCTTGTTTTGTGTGGGTTCACAGTGTGGCGCATATTTGTAACAGTGTTAAAGTTGTTTATACGGCCACCCTCAGTGTGACCTGTATGGCTGTTGACCAAGTATGTGTTGCATACACACACTTGTGTGTGTGAAAAGCCGCAGATATTATGTGATTGAGCCGGCACGCAAAGGCAGTGCCTTTAAGGTTTATTGGCGCTTTGTACTTCTCCCTACGTCCGTGTACACAGCGGCATTTTAAAAAGTCATAAATTTAACTTTTTGAGACCGATACCGATAATTTCCAATATTACATTTAAAAGCATTTATTGGCCGATAATATCGGCAGTCTGATGTTATCGGACATCTCTAGCAAAAATACAAAATATGGAATATTTTCTCCCAAAAATGTTTGGGGGGGACAAATATTGCATTTCATTTGAAGTAATTGGAGCTTTAAATGGGTTAATAATTTATAACAACATTGATATTTTTTTTTTAATTGAATTACATTTATCAGGGATCCAAAATGGCCCCACTCGTAAAAGCGTTAAAAATATGTCATACAGTCAATTTTTTTTAAACTTTCAACACATTTGTAGATCAACTTCATATTTCTCTGTAAATTATATATGTTTTATTATTTTGTTGGGATTTATTGTGTTTTTGTTATGTCCTTTTTTGCATAGAAAACACACAAAATATGCAATATTTTCCCTAGAAATATTTCAAACTGGAATATTTGATGTAAAGTAATTGGAGTTTTAAAGAAAAAAATATCCTGCATCGCAACTTTGTGGTATTAGAGTCAAGATTGCAAATTTTCTATCATTACATTTCCCCTAATTGCTCTTTAACTCCATTTTTTTATGTTTTATTTTGTAATAGTGTTTTTAGAATTTGGCGCAGGCTTTTGAAAAATTAGTTGCGGGCCACAAATGGTCCTTGGGCCACACTTCTGACACTTCTGTTATAAGAGGCGAGACTAACTTAACACTCATAGTTGGCTCATACTGCTGCTTTTGTCAACTCCAGCATTTTGTGGTTTATGGAGGTTTAAAGGTGGAAGTCTGACTGTCTTGGAATATGTGACCCATATTTACTGACTAGGTGTGGTACCTGTTTTGGTTTTTTTAATGTCCTCTTCCGTGATGCTGCCTGTCTCAACGGGTGGTCATGCGGGGGAGGGGAAAGGTGTCGGGTGTTGCTGCGATATCGGGGCAAAAACCTTTTGACCTTTGGAAGAGGGGTGAACAGGCTTCAAAGCGCCGGGTTTACATTTTAATCCTTCACGCTAAAGCCTTCAGATGGAGCCCAACGTGCACTAATGAGGAGTATAAAGGAAACAACACCGTGAGCCTTTGATGGAACAGCTTGTTCAAATCTCACAACACAACTCAAAGTGCATCGTCTTGTCGACTTTCTTGACCACTGACAAGAGCAGATAAGACTGATCTGTAGCCCCTTTTTATTGTAAAAACAAAAAAAGTAAATCCACCACATAAATGTGTGTGAAGGCCAACAAGGGTTTTTTGTGTCTGTGTAGGTTTTTATCCTTGTCGTTTATCTGTGCAGCTGTATAGAGAGGAAGCAATCTATAACAGCATGTCCTCTGATTTGAATTATTTTTGTTGAAGCAGACAAAAGAGTCTGTGTTTGGTGTGAAACTGGTTTTGCTTAGCAGTTTCCATATTAACTCACTGTCCACAACATTACGCGCAAATGCACAACTGAATGAACGGATCCAATACAATACAAGACTATTAGAGTAAGTATCAAAATTTTTGGATCTCTCTTATTGGCTTCTTTGAAAAAGATAACCTAATACAGTCTGGAGTACCTAGGCCTTCGTTAGTAATCCATTCAAAAAGGTCAGGCGAAAACTGGATTGTACGACTACCTAAGCCTCAAGTGTCAAACTCCCAGCCTTCTGGACCATATGGTAATTTACACTGAACAAAAATATAAACACAACACTTTTGATTTGCTCCCAATTTTCATGAGTTGAGCTCATATATACTTTTTACTACAGACACAAAAACCTATGCCCCTCAAATATTGTTCACAAATCTGTCTAAAGCTGTGTTAGTGAGCATTTCTTCTTTGCCAAGATAATCCATCCCACCTCACAGGTGTGGCATATCAAGATGCTGATTAAAAAGTATGATTATTGCAAAGGTGTGCCTTAGGCTGCCCACAATAAAAGGCCACTCTGAAATGTGCAATTTTATCACACAGCACAATGCCACAGATGTTGCGAGTTTTGAGGGAGTGTGCAGTCGGCATGCTAACTGCAGGAATGTCCACCAGAGCTGGTGTCCGTGAATTTAACGTCCGTTTATCTACCTTAAGCCGTTTTCAAAGGCGTTTCAAGAATTTGGCAGTACATCCAACCGGCCTCACAACCGCATACCACATGTAACCACACCAGCCCAGGAAATCCTTATCCAGCAGGTGCACCTCCATGATTGTCTGAGACCAGCCACTCGGACAGTTGCTGCAACAATTGGTTTGCATAACCAAAGAATTTCTGCACATACTGTGAAAAAACGTGTCATGGAAGCTCATCTGCATGCTTGTCGTCCTCATTTGGGGTCTCGACCGGACTGCAGTTCGTTGTCGTAACTGACTTGAGTGGGCAAATACTCACATTCAATGGCGTCTGGCACGTTGGTGGGGTGTTTTCTTCACGGATGAGTCCCGGTTTTCACTGTTCAGGGCAAATGCGTGTGTAGTGTCGTGTGGGAGAGCGGTTTGCTGATGTCAGTGTTGTGAATCGGGTGTGGTTACGGTATAGGCAGGCGTATGTTATGGACAACGAAAGCAAGTGCATTTTATTGATGGCATGTTGAATGCACAGAGATACCGTGACGAGATCCTGAGGCCCATTGTTGTGCCAATTCACCCGAGACCATCACCTCATGTTGCAGCATGACAATGCACAGTCCCATGTTGCAAGGATCTGTACACAATTCCTGGAAGCTGAAAATATCCCAGTTCTTGCATGGCAAGCATACTCACCGGACATGTCACCCATTGAGCATGTTTGGGATGCTATGGATCAGCGTATACGACAGCGTGTTCCAGTTCCTGCCAATATCCAGTAACTTGGCACAGCCATTGAAGAGGAGTGGACCAACATTCCACAGGCCACAATCAAACACCTGATCAACTCTATGTGAAGGAGATGTGTTGCAATCAGTGAGGCAAATGATGGTCACACCAGATAATGACTGCTTTTCTGACCCCCCAGACCCCCAACAAAGCAAAAATGCACATTTCAGAGTGGCCTTTTATTGTGGACAGCTTAAGGCACACCTGTGCAATAATCATGCTGTTTAATCAGCATCTTGATATGCCACACCTGTAAGGTGGGATGGATTATCTTGGCAAAGAAGAGGTGCTCACTAACACAAATTTAGACAGATTTGTGAACAATATTTGAGAGGAATAGGTATTTTGTGTATATAATAAAAGTTTTAGATCTTTGAGTTCAACTCATGAAAAATGGGAGCAAGAACAAAAGTGTTGTGTTTATATTTTTGTTCAGTGCTCATCAATCCGAATCGCAAAGCAGATTTCAGCAAATAAGAACCCAAACTTCCTGTCGCATCACCAGCACATCTACATATTTGTAATACAAATACCATTTGAGGCCACAGTGGTATTAATAGGATGCATTGCACTAACCATTCTTAAAGGGGAACATTATCACAATTTCAGAATGGTTAAGACCATTATAAATCAGTTCCCAGTGGCTTATTATATTTTTCGAAAAAAAATTCAAAATTTTACCCATCACGCAATATCCCTAAAAAAAGCTTCAAAGTGCCTGATTTTAACCATTGTTATAAACACCCGTCCATTTTCCTGTGACGTCACATAGTGAAGCCAACACAAACAAACATAGCGGAAAGAACAGCAAGCTATAGCGACATTAGCTCGGATTCAGACTTGGGTTTCAGCGGCTTAAGCGATTCAACAGATTACGAATGTATTGAAACGGATGGTTGTAGTGGGGAGGCAGGTAGCGAAAACGAAATTGAAGAAGAAACTGAAGCTATTGAGCCATATCGGTTTGAACCGTATGCAAGCGAAACCGACGAAAACGACACGACAGCCAGCGACACGGGAGAAAGCGAGGACGAATTCGGCGACCGCCTTCTAACCAACGATTGGTATGTGTTTGAAACTAACAACTATGAACTAGGTTTACAGCATATGAAATACATTTGGCAACAACATGCACTTTGAGAGTGCAGACAGCCCAATTTTCATCAATTAATATATTCTGTAGACATACCCTCATCCGCGCTCTTTTCCTGAAAGCTGATCTGTCCAGTTTTGGAGTTGATGTCAGCAGGCCAGGGAAGCTAGGGTCGATAGGGGGTTTAGCTCGCTCGTCTGCGGGAACAAACTGCCGCCATTGCTTGCCGTGCTAGCGAGGTCCTTTGTACCTGAATTGCTCACACACTCCGGCAGATTCAATGGGGGTCTGGCGGCAGATATCTTTGACTTCATCGTTGGAAATGCATCTGCTTTGAGTGTCGCAGGATATCCACACATTTTTGCCATCTCTGACGTAGCATAGCTTTCGTCGGTAAATTGTGCGGAACAAACGTCCAATTTCTTGCAACTTTCGCATCTTTGGGCCACTGGTGCAACTTGAATCCGTCCCTGTTCGTGTTGTTACACCCTCCGACAACACACCGACGAGGCATGATATCTCCAAGGTACGGAAAACAGTCGAAAAAATGGAAAATAACAGGGCTGATTTGACTCTGTGTTTGAGAAAATGGCGGATTGCTTCCCGGTGTGGCGCCACGTTGTGACGTCATCGCTCCGAGAGTGAATATTAGAAATGCGTTTAATTCACCAAAATTCACCCATTTAGAGTTCGGAAATCAGTTAAAAAAATATATGGTCTTTTTTCTGCAACATTAAGGTATATATTGACGTTTACATAGGTCTGGTGATAATGTTCCCCTTTAATAAGAATGTCAGATTACCACCAAAAGTAGTAACAATTTAATTGTACACAACTCAAAACCACTTTAACTATTAAACCCTGTCTGTATGAAATAACACAATAAAGATGCATGATAACACTGTCAAAAGGCATGCTGGGAAATGCTAACTTCTCAGATGCATTCTTAGACTTACCGACTCTTCCCAATTCCCTTGTCTATGGACATCTCGAGAAAAAGTAACAAACCTCTAAGATTTAGCTGTTTTTTTGTCCATATAATATATTGTAGGTTTTGCCCAGATGTTAAAAGGATGACGAGGAGCTGGTCAATCAACAATAACTTGTATCAAAACCAGCAACCATAACCGTCTCAATGTGCACACTAAACGACAGACAATGTCTGTCCTCATAAAAACAAATTCAGTGGCTGTCTTGCACATTTTGTCCAAGCCCAAAAGAGAAACCACAGCTCCAATTCTAGTAGGTTTGAGTCTTGGAGCATTTGTGGCAATTTCAAAGATTTTGTGCAACTGTAGTCAACATTTTTTAACCAAATTATTTGGTGTAGGAGAAACGAGAGTTTCTAGTTTATTTGCTTTGACATGTGTTCCGCTAAGTTGTGGGTGACTAGTAGTAGTAGTAATCCAGGATTGGTAGAACATTGGCGTGAGTACTAAAATATTTTATTTTTGCCTCTTTCCTGCTCATTCATCAACTATTTCGCTGGATCGGATGAGTGTGACCCGATCGTTCAGACTTTATTTTCATGACTATTTACATTGTAGATTGTCACTGAAGGCATCAAAACTATGAATGAACACATGTGGAGTTATGTACTTAACAAAAAAAGGTGAAATATCTGAAAACATGTTTTATATTCTTTTTATATTCTAGTTTCTTCAAAATAGCCACCCTTTGCTCTGATTACTGCTTTGCACACTCTTGACATTCTGTCGATGATCTTCAAGCACACCTGTGAAGTGAAAAGCATTTACCTCTTGAAGCTCATCAAGAGAATGCCAAGAGTGTGCAAAAAAAGTAATCAGAGCAAAGGGTGGCTATTTTGAAGAAACTACAATACAAAACATGTTTTCAGTTATTTCACCTTTTTTTGTTAAGTACATAACTCCACATGTGTTCATTCATAGTTTTGATGCCTTCAGTGACAATCTACAATCTATTATTATAGTCATGAAAATAAATAAAACGCATTGAATGAGAAGGTGTGTACAAACGTTTGGCCTGTACTGTATATCAAAATACATAAGAGGCCTGGGTCGGATAAATTATTTTTTTTAATTGTACAATTGAAATTGACATGAAAAGTCACATCCAGGTCACATATGGGCCAAAAAATCGGAATTGACCTGCAGGCTCTTAGAGACTTGAGCGGAGCGGAGTCCTAAACTTTGTGGCCAAGCGTGAATTATGCAATGAAGGGATAAGGAAACGTCCCCACTACTGGTCTCAGTTGTAGATCATAGGCATAATTGTTGTTTAGGCTAACTTGAATGTCCCACATTGGCTGCTTCAAAGGCTTAGAAACCTATTTTCCAATAGAGTGCTAACATTACTATGAGGTGTGTTGACATTATTATGTCTGCCCACATGATGAAAAATCATCTTGTTGTAAGTTGTTTATAATTCTTCACTTGGGCTGCCATGATGGCTCATTGTCAGAAGAACTGGCTGTCCGCAAATAGCTGTTCCGCTAAAAGTGTAATCTTGTTTTTCCTCACCCTTGTGGGGCTCTAATCCGCAACACCTGCAGGCTGCAACATAATTTAAATTTGCCTGTGTGCAATAGCTACATTTAAAATAATTTACTTACATTCCTTATGTCTACAAATACCGTATTTTTCGGAGTATAAGTCGCACCGGAGTATAAGTCGCACCTGCCGAAAATGCATAATAAAGAAGGAAAAAATCATATATAAGTCGCACTGGAGCCTGGCCAAACTATGGAAAAAAACTGAGACTTATAGTCCGAAAAATACGGTACTTGTGTTTTTGTGTGACTTTAGTTTTATTACCTCAGGAACAAACGATTCCCCCTCACATTGTAAATTGCAATTAACAGTACAAATGTTCAGGTGATGGGAGGTACTTTAAAATAATACTCATCATTAGATCATATTAGATATGTTGTGATATATAAATTGTTTTATTTTGTTGTTTTTATCTACTACAAGTTTAGAAACTGTACAAATACTGTAAATATAATTTACAATGAGGGATGCATAATTTTAGGGTAGCTCTATAAAACCTGAGCATGAGATGATCTGGTGCTGTATATCTAAAAAGAAAACCTACATTTGCATTCTGCATTCAACCATATTAGAAATCAAGTCCAGAAAAAAAGGTAACACACAAACATTGCGGAAGCTTATGCTAAGAACCCTACAGTATATTGTTATATTTGGTATTTTATGTGATGAAAATGATAGGGAAAACAATAACGTAAGGTTGCATGATTATGGTCAAAATAATACCGTATAATATAAGCCGCACCCACTAAATTTTAGAAGAAAAACTTTTTTTTCCCCATATATTAGCCGGACTATAAGCTGCAGATATATACATTGTGAATAGAGTTATTTACAGAGAAAGATTATATAAATGGTTATTTACATACATTAACTGTTTCCAAACGGCGCCTGTAAAATGGCAGTAAAACGGCTGATCAAACAAAACAGAAGTCATCGTCATGGACCCACTGGCTGCGGAATCTAGCTCTCCAATCATCTAAACAGACTCAATGGTGACGTCTTGGTGAGTTTAATGAGGAATTTGTGAAACTGAAACAATACAAAAAGAATGTCATAGTAAGTTAATAATACTAACACAGACACTCGTAAATGTGTTAGCATATTAGCTAATGCTAATGACGCTAGCGTCATTACATTAGGATTGCACGTACAAATATGCATGAAAACATTCCTACAGACATCACACATGTGACGGTTTAGTAAACAAATTTAGCTATACTGTAAAACTTACAAACGTTGCTTGGTTTAATATATGAAAAATCCATACCATAATCCAGTGGTTCTCAAATGGGGGTACGCGTACCCCTGGGGGTACTTGAAGGTATGCCAAGGGGTACGTGAGATTTTTTTTAAATATTCTAAAAATAGCAACAATTCAAAAATCCTTTATAAATATATTTATTGAATAATACTTCAACAAAATATGAATGTAAGTTCATAAACTCAACATCAAATCAAGTAGGCTATTCCATTCATTACCATAAACCCAGAGTTTCCCCCCTGCCATGATGGTTTGACCCTCACTAAAATGTCTGTCAAAAAGAACTGTGAAAAGAAATGCAACAATGCAATATTCAGTGTTGACAGCTAGATTTTTTGTGGACATGTTTCATAAATATTGATGTTAAAGATTTCTTTTTTTGTGAAGAAATATTTAGAATTAAGTTCATGAATCCAGATGGATCTCTATTACACTCCCCAAAGAGGGCACTTTAAGTTGATGATTACTTCTATGTGTAGAACTCTTTATTTATAATTGAATCACTTGTTTATTTTTCAACAAGTTTTTAGTTATTTTTATATCTTTTTTTCCCAAATAGTTCAAGAAAGACCACTACAAATGAGGAATATTTTGCACTGTTATACAATTTAATAAATCAGAAACTGGTGACATAGTGCTGTATTTTACTTCTTTATCTCTTTTTTTCAACCAAAAATGCTTTACTCTGATTAGGGGGTACTTGAATTAAAAAAAATTTCACAGGGGGGTACATCACTGAAAAAAGGTTGAGAACCACTGCCATAATCCATATAAAATATATAAGTGTTTTTCCTTGTTTTGTTTTTTTTAATAATTTTTATTAATTATTGCCGTTCATGAAGAAAAATCAGTAAATCAGCCGCTCCGTTTAATTAGCCGCAGGGTTCAAAGTTTAGGGAAAAAAAGTACCGGCTTATAGTCCGGGATTTAAGCTAATCGCGATTGGTTGTATCAATAATGAAATCCATCCATCCATCCATTTTCTACCGCTTATTCCCTTTGGGGTCGCGGGGGGCGCTGGAGCCTATCTCAGCTACAATCGGGCGGAAGGCGGGGTACACCCTGGACAAGTCGCCACCTCATCACAGGGCCATCACAGATAGACAGACAACATTCACACTCACATTCACACACTAGGGCCAATTTTAGTGTTGCCAATCAACCTATCCCCAGGTGCATGTCTTTGGAGGTGGGAGGAAGCCGGAGTACTCGGAAGGAACCCACGCAGTCACGGGGAGGACATGCAAACTCCACACAGAAAGATCCCGAGGCCGGGATTGAACTCACGACTACCTTCGTATTGTGAGGCAGACGCACTAACCCTTCTACCACCGTGCTGCCCCATTATTCATTATGTTAAGTAAATCATAGTGTTTCCCATAGGTCGGCAATCGACTTGCGAAAATGGGGTCCCGGAGGTGGAGGGCGTATGAACGTGATGTCATCATCTAATTTGTAATGAAATAGTCTAATAAAAGGCAAACTAAATGTTATCCATAAATTTAAAGACAAATATTTGAGTTTTTGTTTAATAGCATTAACATGTTTTTTCCATCACATGATGCTTTTCGCTCTATTTTTCCATTTTTAATGGGTTTTTTCGGGGACATACAAGAAAAGCACCACGTTCCACGGGTGGCCTGCATTAATCGGACACACACACTTGACCTCATTATACATTTGGTTATTAGTAGTGTAAAACATGTATGCTACAAGACAAATACTGTCCTAAAATATAACGTTATTTAGTGTAACGATTGTACTCATGAGAAATGCACAATTCCATTTTTGCATTCGTTGGATTCATACTTAGCGCAGATGCAGCGGGTGCATGAATTCCAAAAGGGTGCAACGTCTCGCCAGAACACCGACCAGAAATGTTGGCACTCGACAGAAAAGTGTCTCCAGACTCGTTTTACCACGAGGGCTCGCTGTTAGTCCTGCTAATGTGACTTCAAAGAGACAAGCAAATCAGCCTGTTCTGCAGGCGTCCACACCTGTCGCTGTTTAATAACGCTCACCAGGTTAGACCCCTCCGAAGGAAAAGTAAGTGAAATGAGGTGACCGGCTGCAGCAGACTGGGAAAGGTTTGTCAACGCCGGCCGGTGAGATTATTGGCGTGGTCATGGAGCTCTGTGCCCTTACACAATAGCCTCTAACTTTCACAAAGTTTTAAGACGAGCCGCTGTTGCTTTAATGTTTCCCAGGCTGTGAAAGAGTCTTATTTTTAAATGTTGGCATCGCCAATGATCACCCTCGTTTAATAGCAGCAGCCGAAACCGTAATCGTGAATGAAATTGTATTATTTGTCTAACCCTTCAATAGTGTTGTCCCGATAGCAATATTTTGGTACCAGTACCAAAATTATTTCGATACTTTTCGGTGCTTTTTGGTACTTTTCTAAATAAAGGTGACCACAAAATATTGCATTATTGGCTTTATTTTAACAAAAAAATCTTAGAGTACATTAAACATATGTTTCTTATTGCAAGTTTGTTCTTAAATAAAATAGTGAACATAAAAGACAACTTGTCTTTTAGTAGTAAGACAAACAAAGGCTCCTAATTTAGCTGCTGACATATGCAGTAACATATTGTGTCATTTTCCATTCCCCAAAGGGAATAAGCGGTAGAAAATGGATGGATGGATATTAAGGACAAGTGGTAGAAAATTAATTATTAATCTACTTGTTCATTTATTGTTAATATCTGCTTACTTTCTCTTTTAACATGTTCTATCTACACCAGTGGTTCTTAACCTGGGTTCGATCGAACCCTAGGGGTTCGGTGAGTCGGCTTCAGGGGTTCGACGGAGCCTCCGCCGCTGAGGTCAAGACACACCTGACTCATTGTGTAAATAAAGACTTCTCTCTATCTTCGTATTATGGATACCCTCAAACAATGTTCCCTCTAATTTTCCATATGCGTGAGCCCACGCAAAAACTCCTTGAGCATTCAGTGGAGCACATGTGAGCACACCTGTCCCAAACCTGACTAAATAACAAATTCAATATTTTATTATTATAATCAAATGACAGCTGTCATTTCCATGAGATTATTTTCTAATATAAGTGTTTTGGCCCACTTACAATGACAATAACAAAAAATATTGTTTTTCATGAGCTGTGTACTAGTATTGTATGTCTGGGTGGAAAACGAAGAAAAGGAACAGACTTTGCTGTGAAAATAAATAAATAATTTTATTTGATCATTTATCATTTAAAATGACATGAGAGTGGCATTTGCCAAGGTGAAGCCACACATATCTGAACTGGTCTCTCATAGACAACAGCAGAAGTCACACTGAGTTGCAGGTGTGTAATTTGTTGTGAGTTCATGCACTGTGTTGGTTTTGTTCTTTGAACAAGGTGATGTTCATGCACGGTTCATTTTGTGCACCAGTAAAAAACATATAACTTTGCCTTGAATTTGAAAAAAATATATATATATTTTTCACTAAAGAAGTGTTCGGTGAATGCGCATATGAAACTGGTGGGGTTCGGTACCTCCAACAAGGTTAAGAACCACTGATCTACACTTATGTTAAAATGTAATAATCACTTATTCTTCTGTTGTTTGATACTTTACATTAGTTTTGGATGATACCACAAATTTGGGTATCAATCCGATACCAAGTCGTTACAGGATCACACAGTCCTCATGTGTCCAGGGACATAGTTCCTGAGTTTATAAACATAATACAAATAACAAAAAAACAAAAGATGTTGTGATGCCAAAAAATATCAATGTAATCATAGTAGTATCGTCTAGATACGCAACTGTACTTGGTATCTTTACAGTGGATGTTAGGTGTAGATCCACCAATGGCATTTGTTTACATTTTGACGCCGGTTAGCTACGGTGTGTAGTGAAACATGTTTAGCTATTCCACGTCCTTCAGGAATGATACTTGTAAGAAACTTACTTTATTTGTCACCATGGAGGCGAGGAGCCGGACCGGTACTTTTCAGAGGCGGTATAGTACCCAAAATGATTCATTAGTATCGCGGTACTATACTAATACCGGTATACCGTACAACCCTACCCTACAATGATGTAACATCTTACTAAGCTCTCTTTTGAACACGGTGTTTTTATTGATATATTAATGCTTGGTGTATTTTCCTCGCCTCAGGTCTGATCGGGTTCCCATAGACACATGCGCACACATACATTACACAGAGACACATACTCCCCTACACTCAGGTTGTTGGCTCTCTTGTCTGGACTTGAGTAGGTCCCATGTTGCCCTCGGCAAAGGAAGAGAGAGGCTGACCCTTCTATCGACATTTTTTTTTCAAGCAACTAACAACACCTGTTCTGTCTCTCCCCCTCTCTGCCTTACCACAGAGCTTTTTCATTGAACACGGTTTCCCTTCTAGTCTTGTTTTAATGAGCAAGCAAACCTGTTCCCTGCAGAACAGGAGTCAGGATCACACCATATACAGCTTAACCCTCGAACCGTATTTGCATTTATACTGGAAATAGCACCAACCTGTCAAGACAGACCCCCCAGTGTCAGGACGTCTCGCCAACGCAAACCCTGATTGGCAGTGTGTGGTTGTCCAAGCCTGAGTTGACTCCCCGCTCTGGAATACCAGGAGTGTTTAGTTAATGATGGTTGCGGGGTCTGTCAGTGTTGGGTTACCAGAATCATTGGCACCACTCAGTCTTCCCACTTTAACACCTTACACTCCTTAGTTGTTGATTTACAACAACCTGTAGATGACATAGTAATGGCTCGGTCAGTAGGTTTCCATTTGCATGACATCTTTGTCCTTTCTATGTATCAGACAATGATGAACAAATAGCAGTATAAAACAGTGTTTGTGTTCATATTGTTGATGACGCACATGTGTCTCGGAAAATTTTGCAAGGACTATTCACGTCATTGCAGAAAAATGCCTTTTTTATATTGAATATTTGTCAACTTCACGTTCATCGAGACTGTTAATATTTGCTTTGAGATATGAGCAGCCACCCGTTCTTTGTTTGCTCTTATTCTCGCAGGATCATACGGTATATGAGACAAAGCAAACATTTCCTTCCGACTGCTTTTTACTCCTTTAAAATCCTGTGTGAATTCCCTCCAGCCATATTTATGCAGATATAAGCATTTAGTGTGTGTATTTGTCTTTTGCAAGATATGGCTTTCAGCAGCACAGGCTACCTTATCGCATATGTTAACTGTTCTCCCAAGCTTGCACTTGAAACACAATATCTAGTATCTCAACCGTGCAGTGCGCACAAATCTATTGTGTTTTTGTTGTCCGGTGATACATTACACCGATTTTAGTGCATTATTTTGTGAAATGTATGACGTGTTTTGGTAACTAATCGCATGCTGTTTTGTGTTATGATCTTTGAAAGAGCTGAGGTCAGTGGAAACAGGCGTTAAATTGAATACAGTAGTACCTTAACTTACTGTACAAGATCAATTGGTTCACGACCAAGCTTGCAACTCAAAACACTTCCATCTCAAATCGGCCCAGTCCATTGAAAGTAATTGAAATTAATACAATACGGGCTTGGCCCCCTAAAAATACCACAACTTTAACATGTGACATGCCTTTTAAAAAGAAAAAAGAAAGTTTTAGACAATAAATATTGTTTGAAAAACAATATAAAAGACTGTACTACAAATGACAGTCGTTCTATGGAGTAATGTAATAATAATGTACATGATTTACTTTGGGAAGTAGGCTAAAGTGGTGTCTTCTTAAGCTTGCTTCCCTATCTTGCAACAATAGGAATTGTTATTGTTAATTTTGTACACAGACATCTTTGAGTTGACGGCAACCGACATGTACAGTACAGTAAGGCTAACGCTTGATCAATAATAGATCAATTGTAGAGCAGTCCTTCTCAAATAGTGGGGCGGACTCCCTGGGAGGTGGGGGGGCACGGTGCGATGCCAGGGGGGTCGTGTGTGACCTCGGGTAATATGCTTTTTTGGCCGTACCAGAATATAATGAAGCGTACGTAGCACTTGGCTTCACTGTAACCACGGTGGGACTAGGAAAGACTGTGGTTTCCCTTATTGTTAATAAGCTTACAATGTTATGCAGAGTTATAGTTATAACAATGTTATATACAAATTATACTATTTATAGTCATGGGGTGCGGGGGGTGAAATATTTTATTTTTTCTACGGAGGTGCGTAATAGAAAATATTTTAGAAGCACTGATGTAGAGTCACTAGACCATACTTGCCAACCCTCTCGAATTTTCCGGGAGACTCCCGAAATTCAGCGTCTCTCCCGAAAACCTCCCGGGACAAATATTCTCCCGAAAATCTCCCGATTTTCAGCCGGAGCTGGAGGGGGCGTGGCCTGCGGACCTGAGTCAGGACAGCCTTTTCTTTATGACGGGAGGACAACAGGGTGACAAGAACTAAATCATCCAGACTAGAGATAAATTGTATTATTATGTTTATCTTACCTAAAAATAAATATATTTATTAATTAAAAAAAATAATTAAAAAAATACATTTTTACTATATTTTGCTAAAAACATCAAAATTAATTGTATTTTTATTTGTATTTTTTCTGACTCCTAATTACATCCAGCCATAGAATTATACATTAAAATAAACATGTTTGAAATCATTAATTTTAAATGATCATAATAATTCATTTAAAATGACCATATTTAATTATTAAAATAATTGCTTGTTTATCAACAACTTTAGCATTTTATTCATTACATTTTGAAGCTCACAGAAGCCAAGTTATGTTATATTCCTTAAGATTTATTTATGCAAGTTTGAAGTATCAATTATCTAAACACAGTTTTGTTTACATATTTACAGGATGTATATATATATATATATATATATATATGTATGTGTATATGTATGTATATACTGTATATATATATATATGTATGAAATACTTGACTTGGTGAATTCTAGCTGTCAATATACTCCTCCCCTCTTAACCCCGCCCTCAACCACGCCCCTGTCCCACCCCCGACCACGCCCCCCACCCCCCCACCTCCCGAAATCAGAGGTCTCAAGGTTGGCAAGTATGCACTAGACAGAACAAACTGAAATACATCTGGCAAACCATTTGGCAGTTTCTCTATATTTTCATAGATAAATATCCAACGTGTTGTTTAGGCGCTAAGGCTGAGTGGTGCAGACTGACGATGCTGCTATTGATGTTTTTTTCGGATTCTGTGAATGCCATCCACTTCTTCTTCTATTCTTGGCACTCTCCTTCGCACTCACTTTCTCAATTCTGGTGGATTGTGTCGATCTCTGGCTGTAGGCTGTTGACAAATAATGCCAGCAGCTGGGATGCTCGGAACTCAAATTTCTGCTCACAACTTAAAGCATAATAAAAAAGCAGAGAGACAGCTCGTATCTCAAAATTGAGGTTCCACGGTTTATGCACCAACCATATTTAATCATCCCCCTTAAAGCATTAGTATCCATCATTCTTAGATGTTGTTCTATCATTTGTTATTAGCCATTATTGGAAAATGATGCGGTGGTTGGCTACATGTGGCGCACATCCTTACTCCCTCTGAGCTTTTTAATAGAAACATCTGTCCCAACACAAGGCAAGAACATGTTTTGCTTCCCAAGTCGGTGGACCAGCTATCATCTGCACCAGGTCAAAAAAATGTCCCCTTTTCCCTTAAGCCTCAAAAGCTATTCTTCTAATTTTTTGACATGTTGGATAGGGACAAGCAGTAAAAAAAATTGATGGATGTGTATGCTTAGTCGAGATTAACTTGAACCAAACCAAAGTATTCATAACTCACAACTCACATTGGTTTCCCCCTATGGAAATGATGAGTAATATACAGATAATTATTTTCTTGTTTAGTTCAGTGTAAAGAATGTATGCATGTATGTGTCAGTTTATATCATGGTATACTTCTTCTGGTCTTACAAAGAAACTCATGCTGTGACCCACTTCTTAGAAAGGATTTGCTGATACTGTATTAATTAAAACATGCATAGATTGACTGTGACTATTATATGTAATTATTACTGCATTCAATATTCTAGCTGAACATTTACGGAGAAATGAAGACCAGCAATGGATATGTCATGGTGGATCATCTGTTGACCCATTTATGAGAATGAAAGGAGAGAGCTTGTTTTTATCTTGTGACAGCAAACCAATACAACTGCCAATTATTTATTATTTCAGCCTCAGGGGTCCCAAAACAATGGGCCACAGGTGTGTAGCCCTGCACTTCCTTCCAGCACAGTGACAATATTTGACTAGTTTCTGTGTCAAAGGACCCATAGCGTCCAGATGACCAAAATGTCAGTTTTTTAATGTATTTTTGGCTCCTGAAAATTAATCTTGCATTTATTTCCCATAATATCAGTTTTGGTTTTGAGTAATCGGTAGATAACTAACTGTATTTGGTAGGGATGTCCTATAATATCGGACTGCTGATATTATCGGCCGATAAATGCTTTCAAAATTATCGGTATCGGTTTCAAAAAGTAAAATGTATGACTTTTTAAAACGCCGCTAAGTACACGGACGTAGGGAGAAGTACAGAGCGCCAATAAACCTCAAAGGCGTTGCCTTTTCGTGCCGGCCCAATCACAAAATTTCTACGGCTTTTCACACACACACAAGTGAATGCATGCATACTTGGTCAACAGCCATACAGGTCACACTGAGGGTGGCCGTATAAACAACTTTAACACTGCTACAAATATGCGCCACACTGTGAACCCACACCAAACAAGAATGACAAACACATTTCGGGAGAACATCCACACCGTGACACAACATAAACACAACAGAACAAATACCCAGAACCCCTTGCAGCACTAACTCTTCCGGGACGCTACGATATACACTCTCCGTTACCCCCTTACCCCCCCCCCACCTCAACCCCGCCTACCTCAACCTCCTCATGCTCTCTCAGGGAGTGCATGTCCCAAATTCCAAGCTGCTGTTTTGATGCATGTTAAAAAAAAGTATGCACTTTGTGACTTCAATAATAAATATGGCAGTGCCACGTTGGCATTTTTTTCCATAACTTCAGTTGATTTATTTTGGAAAACCTTGTTACATTGTTTAATGCATCCAGCGGGGCATCAAAACAAAATTAGGCATAATAGTGTGTTAATTCCACGACTGTATATATCGGTATCGGAATCGGTAATTAAGAGTTGGACAATATGGGAATATCGGATATCGGCAAAAAAAGCCATTATCGGACATCTCTAGTATTTGGAGTTCCCGCTTTTTATCCCAAGACGTGATATGCCGCCTCCTCTTGATGTGACGTCCTCGACAGAACTGGATGGATTCCATTTCCCCGTGTAGACAGTGTGGATAAAGTCATATAAAAAAAATATTTTTGATCACTTTAATTGCATATGTTTGTCGCTGTGTTCCTTGATTACTTCAAAACTGCTATGGTTAACATAAAAATCGCCATTTCCAGACTTGCCTGCTCTTCCATAAACACCATAACCTGTGTTTCCTCATGCTCTTTAAGCATTTTCTAAAGTATCTTAAGGAAACATCAGTAGAAGAGGACGCAAAGTAGAATACTAACCGCTTGACTTCTTTTTCTCCCGTTTCTGAGCGCCGGGTTTGCTCTTCTTTCACCGTTTTTTTCCGCAGGTTCTGACGCAGTATTACCGTATTTTTCGGAGTATAAGTCGCACCGGAGTATAAGTTGCACCTGCCGAAAATGCATAATAAAGAAGGAAAAAAACATATATAAGTCGCACTGGAGCCCGGCCAAACTATGAAAAAAACTGCGACTTATAGTCCGAAAAATACGGTACGCAACTCGAGGGTGCTCCTGATTTTTGGCTTGAGTCTTTTATATTTTTTTCCAACTCAACTCCGATCAAAAGTCCATTTCAGTATTATTAAAATAATTGCTGCAAATCACACTCCTCTCACTTGGTTTTTCCCATTTGGACTGGAGTGGCTCAAACTTGATATTCCTATCATTTGGAAATGTATGCAGGCTAACCCATTCTTTAGTTGTACTGTTACAACCTGCAACAATGGCAGACATATTTGCCAAAATTTTGCCTGAAAATATTGTCATTTGGAATGAAGATGCTACCTAAACACATTTTACGCAATATGAAATTGCCTCCAGTCTTCTGTAGGTGACATCAGCTGGCTGATGCAGGTCACCAAAATACTGTATTGGAACTAAATGTGCTGAAACGTGTTAAAAAAAACAAGCCTAAAATCACTATTATGTCAATTTTGGGAGGAATTTTACCTGTAGGCCTAATTTTTAGGTCCAGAACTATGAAATGAGTGCCAATGTTGGCAGCATTAGAGGGGCCATTTAAAGTAATGGATGTGCACACATGGGTGAAATTCCACATTGGTTCCAGTTTGACATTTAAATGTCCCTTTTTGTTGCAGCAGTGCATTCAGTGGTGTGTATGTGTGTGCGCGCGCATGCGTGCATGTGTGTATTCAGAGATGTCTGTCCAATGTGTTTGTAGTGTGGATCCGGGTCAGTCGGGTGAATGTGAGTCTGTTGACACATCAAACAGAGCGAGAGACACAGAAGGAAGTTTGCATAAAAGGGAAGCAACCGGAGGGGTCTTACAGCTTTGATGAATCTTTTGGATACAGATGGCAAACATTTTGTCAAAGAAGGAGACAATAGGACCAGACATTCCTGAGCGTGAAGTCCAGTCGTGTCATTTCACGTCAGTACAAGGACAGCTGTGCCATTTTTATTCCAAACACCTCCTGGTCTGTGGCCCAGAATGTGCCGGGTTCCGATCTCATCCGCCCCTTCGGTGCCTCTCCGACCTACTCCTCCACTTACTGTTTAAACCCTTAGCATTACAGGCTTTTTTGGCTGAAACCATTTGAAGTAAAGGCATGATTTTGGGGAGCTTTTGAAAGATAACAGACAGCTAGAGATGGGAATTGGCAAGATTTGTATAATTCTGATTCCATTTTCGATTATGCTTACCAATTTGGTTGTTTATTGATTGTTTTACCGATTCTCATTTGGAAAAAAACAAGAACAGCGAGGTCTTACTAGTTAATTTTTGTCTACATTTAAAACACTTC
This sequence comes from Nerophis lumbriciformis, assembly GCF_033978685.3. Lineage (NCBI taxonomy): Eukaryota > Metazoa > Chordata > Actinopteri > Syngnathiformes > Syngnathidae > Nerophis > Nerophis lumbriciformis. The sequence continues at coordinate 16,864,937 of NC_084562.2, read as the reverse complement.
CTCGTGGCCTACGGGTGGTTCTTTGGTAAAACGTTTGCATAGATTATATGACCATCTTTAAGCGGTTTTCTATGTGTGCAGTCATATTTACGTGCCTCCACTTTGACTGCGTCTTCTCTTCTCCGTCAGCTATGTTGTAGTTTTTAGCGCTTCAATATTGAGTTTAATGATGGTTATACGTTTGAGCTACACGTTACATTGTATTAGAAATGGCAACAGCTTAGGATGCATGTACAAACCCCGTTTCCATATGAGTTGGGAAATTGTGTTAGATGTAAATATAAACGGAATACAATGATTTGCAAATCACTTTCAACCCATATTCAATTGAATGCACTACAAAGACAAGATATCTGATGTTCATGTTTTTTTTTTCAAATAATAATTAACTTAGAATTTCATGGCTGCAACACATGCCAAAGTAGTTGGGAAAGGGCATGTTTACCACTGTGTTACATGACCTTTCCTTTTAACAACACTCAGTAAACGTTTGGGAACCGAGGAGACACCTTTTTTTAAGCTTCTCAGGTGGAATTCTTTCCCATTCTTGCTTGATGTACAGCTTAAGTTGTTCAACAGTCCGGGGGTCTCCGTTGTGGTATTTTAGGCTTCATAATGCGCCACACATTTTCAATGGGAGACAGGTCTGGACTACAGGCAGGCCAGTCTAGTACCCGCACTCTTTTACTATGAAGCCACGTTGATGTAACACGTGGCTTGGCATTGTCTTGCTGAAATAAGCAGGGGCGTCCATTGTAACGTTGCTTGGATGGCAACATTTGTTGCTCCAAAACCTGTATGTACCTTTCAGCATTAATGGCACCTTCACAGATGTGTAAGTTACCCATGTCTTGGGCACTAATACACCCACATACCATCACAGATGCTGGCTTTTCAACTTTGCGCCTTTAACAATCCAGATGGTTCTTTTCCTCTTTGGTCCGGAGGACACAACGTCCACAGTTTCCAAAAATAATTTGAAATGTGGACTCGTCAGACCACAGAACACTTTTCCACTTTGTATCAGTCCATCTTAGATGAGCTCAGGCCCAGCGAAGCCGACGGTGTTTCTGGGTGTTGTCGGTTTTCGCCTTGCATAGGACAGTTTTAACTTGCACTTACAGATGTAGCGACCAACTGTAGTTACTGACAGTGGGTTTCTGAAGTGTTCCTGAGCCCATGCGGTGATATCCTTTACACACTGATGTCGCTTGTTGATGCAGTACAGCCTGAGGGATCGAAGGTCATGGGCTTAGCTGCGTACGTGCAGTGATTTCTCCAGATTCTCTGAACCCTTTGATGATATTACGGACCGTAGATGGTGAAATCCCTAAATTCCTTGCAATAGCTGGTTGAGAAAGGTTTTTCTTAAACTGTTCAACAATTTGCTCACGCATTTGTTGACAAAATGGTGACCCTCGCCCCATCCTTGTTTGTGAATGACTGAGCATTTCATGGAATCTACTTTTATACCCAATCATGGCACCCACCTGTTCCCAATTTGCCTGTTCACCTATGGGATGTTCCAAATAAGTGTTTGATGAGCATTCCTCAACTTTATCAGTATTTATTGCCACCTTTCCCAACTTCTTTGTCACATGTTGCTGGCATCAAATTCTAAAGTTAATGATTATTTGCAAAAAAAAAAAGTTTATCAGTTTGAACATCAAATATGTTGTCTTTGTAGCATATTCAACTGAATATGGGTTGAAAATGATTTGCAAATCATTGTATTCCGTTTATACTTACATCTAACACAATTTCCCAACTCATATGGAAACGGGGTTTGTACATGTACAAGCCAGTCTGCTTCACAACAAGAGAATAGCGAAAAAAGAAGGAGCTTATTGACTATCACGTCGGACTACAATGGCGGACTCGCGCAAAGCAATTCGGATAAACCGCTTCCATATGTACAGATCACAATTCCAAACGGCTCGTTTGGAGGAAATACAAAGGAAGGCACGTTTGATTAATAAATATCTCCATGGATTCATTTCAAATTTTCAGGACTTCTGCGGCTCCTAAATACACAAAAACAGGTGTCAACAGGTCATAATAATAGAACCCCTTTAAGAGGCATCAATGAGGTGCCGGGGGGTTGCCAGAAAAATTGATTTTTTTTAAATAACTAATATAAGGACAAAAAAAAGATTGTACTGTATAAATACAACATAAATTATTCTGTAGAAATTACACAATTATGTTCTCTAACATGTTGAACATTCTTCAATCTCTAATCTTGAGTCCTTACCTCCCTAAATCCAATTTCAAATTTGGCTCTGATACTGCAGAAATAGTATTTTCGCAGGTTTGTCCGAAAGTCAAAATTCCTTATCCTATGTTTTAGCAGGTGCTCTTGGGTTTTGGCTGACGCTACGATACCGGCTCGTCAGTAGGAATACCATGTCTGCAGACTTTATCCAGGCCAGTTGTCACCTAGTTTGAGGTGACAGCCTTGTCCCTAGACTCAGGGTCTTTAAGTCCACTGATCTCTGTTTGTCTCTCTGTCCATCCATGGGGACAGAGATAGAGATTTGCGGTGATACGGGCCAGCTGTAGGGTTTGAACCAGCAGATGCCTCTCCAACACAGGAAATCCCCTTACTTCTGGTCTGCAGCTCTGTTGTGGCCGTGTGCATATTTGAGCCTCCATAGTTCCTGTGTACAAGTGCCAGAATTGGACAAGGTTTTGTAGGAGAGTGGGTTACGATACGTCAGGGCCAACCAACCGGCTGCAGCCCGTAAGGGCACAAACATACCAAAAAAGTTAAACAAACAGGCTTTTTCTCAGAACACACGCAGGCACTCCTATTGGCAGACACTTTGCTTCCCCCTCTCTACTTGTCTCTCTCAGGTTTGTCCTCTGAACTTTGACCCATAGGGAAATCCAAACACTCCCTAAAAAATCCATAAGGTTAGAGACAAAGTGTCTCTCAGTATTATCTTGATCTTGGTCACTTTTAATCCTCCGCTTCCTTGTCCTTACCCTTTGAGACTTTCTATCTTGTTGGTGTCAAACAAACTCTTAAAGACCTTAAAATATGTTTTAACCAAGAAAACATGCAAGAAGAAATAATCACCGAGGTGGAATGAATGTGAAAGTTAATGATATTTGTTAATACATCACAGCTTATCATAGAAAACCATGACAACATGTCGCCTGTGGACTATAAACAAGAACAACAAAGTAATTTGATTGGATGCTTATCACATTTTTGACATTTCATTTTAAACAGTTCATTGTTCGCCTTTGATCGTTTTGCTGAAAAAATTATGCTCTATTCTTTGTTTATGTTTGATTCCTTGTGTGATAACACTGTATTAAAGTGCAATCAAAACAAACAGAAGAAGAAGAAACACATTGATGTGTTTTCTTGGGCTGTCTTCGATTAAGGATTCTCAAAGTCGATGATCAATTGAATCTATGGCACTTGTTTTTGAGAATTAAACAGCTTGTAATGATATGTAGTACTGTATACGGACTGTGTCACCAGGTGTTAGTACCGTCACATGGCTGTAGCTCTAGCCCCTATAGGGTGTAAGTTAATCAAAGAAACTTACAAAAGGAATACTTTTATTAAGGTGAACAAAATATACATTTTATGTGCGACTTTTTCCAACTCAAAAAACCCCACTCTGATAAAAAAAAAAAAATTAACACGGTAGAGATTGGATAGTTTAGTGAGTCCTTCGGTTCTGGGCAAGCGCCAAGAAGACATCAAACTTGACTAAATAGAGGAAGTAAAAGTTGTATGTTTCCGTATATGAACCTACGGATCGTTATGAGGAGAGCGACACCTACTGGTTGAGGCAACGCACCCTGGTGCAAGCCTTGCCCAATTTCCGGCGAAATCCCAACGCCGAAATTCAGACTGTGGCATGGCAAGCTCCTTGTCTGTAGAAACATCCTCCCAACATTCTTAAATCCTGTGTGCAGACAAACAGTTTTTAGACAGTAAGAGATGGGGGGAGTGCAAAACACGGCCAGCTGTTTTTAGACATGTCACAACAGGAAGCAGCAATTGTTCTGTAAGCAGGTAAGAGTGATCCCTCACTCGCCAAAAACTATGTACTCGGGGCCCCTTAGTAGCTATTTAACTTGCCTCCCTCCCACGAAGAGAGAAGAGGAGTTTAATATTTGACAGATCGACTGCGAGGTTGATAGTCGAATCGGACTCTTCTGAACTGAATTTTCGAATCTTTGAATTATTTGAAGATAGTCTTTGGGTCTTGTGTTTATGTTGGCATTTCAGCTAGCTAGCAATTAGCGCGCTAGATGCTTCTACAGGAAATGAGCAGTATCACAGTGGGTTTATCAAAGTGCAGTAATCGATCACGATTTTACGATCCTTAAAATCTGAAAAAGTAATGTGAAACTGTATGGAATTCTACCACGGTTTATCATGCAATAATCGTCGTGCATCCTAATGGCAAGACAATGCAAGAGATAGGTGGAAAAAACTATTTTTGCATTACTTGTCCTCTTATTCCAAAAGATGGAAAAGCAGCATAAGAGCATGTCCTCTTCTGCCTAGTGGTGCTTTCTCCCAGGAGCAGCTCGTGGTTAATGCCTAGTCTCCCGTGATTGGCTGTAAAAAGCTTGGTTGCTTGTCAACTGGCGGGTAGCTTTGCCAGCAGGACTCTGTGGGCTGGGCCACGCTGTTTAGTCCAATCTCTAATTAGAGATGTCAGGGTGGATCTGTCTGGGAAATTGCACAGTTGAACACACACACATAAACCACGGCAGGGAAATGCAGTTCGGCAACACTGGGATGAGGATTGTCCTTCAGTTTTACTCTGTGATCATGCGGCTTTGACTTGTGTTGCCGTCTGATTTGAATTTGGCTGAAGTGGCTTCGTCAGGGCTTGGGCTGTGTGTGTGTGTGTGTGTGTGTGTGTGTGTGTGTGTGTGTGTGTGTGTGTGTGTGTGTGTGTGTGTGTGTTTGTGGGTGTGCTCTATTAGTGGTACGGGCTCAGTAGTGAACCAGTTAACAGTCCTAGGGGTGGTTCGTGTTACCAGCAGCAGGGCAGATCCATCCCCTCTCTGTCCCCCCCTTTAGTCTGTCTTAGATAGTCCAGAGAGAGAGACAAACAGTACCCCAGGGATGGAGCTTCAGTGCAGCAAGTGACAAAGGAGCTCCATCTAGGAACTCAGCCAAGGTGAGAGCGAGCGAGAGGGTGAGAGACATTGAGGGAGCTCAGAGGGAGACAGGCATTTGGCTCTCAGTGCCTTGGAGTCATGAAACTTTCTGTCCAGCTCGATGCTTTCCGGCAGCGCTATGGTTCCCACGGCAACCCAGGCACCGTGAACAGGTAGATGCAGATGTGTGTGTGTGTTGTGTGTGTGTGTGATTGATTGTAAAAGCATGACAAGGAAATGTCTTTCCTGCAATGGCTTTGATTCAGTCTTGTTCAAGAACAGTTTAAGATCTTTATTGGCTTTCATACATGTTTCTTCCTGTCTGGACTCATTGCTTTGCTTTCTTTATGCTCTTTGGGACTTTCCCCTGTGGCTGCTGTGGTCGCTCAAAATCTCTCAGTACCTTTGAGCCTACATGGTTGCTTTCAAGTCAAAGGTTATCGAATCCCTGGTCTGTTGCTCTTTGATTTATTATGCTAGAGGTTTTAGTTTTTTTCCGAGCATCCATTCCGTCAGGTTGTTTACAGCATTTATGCAGTTCTTAGTTATGTTGTACATATTGCAATTGGACATGAATATCAGGCGCTCTGGGACCTATTTATATGTGTGTGTGTTCTCTGGATCAGTCAACCATTCAGTGACCATCATCATCAGCCTCCCTGTGGTTCTTTCAAAGTCATGTCTGCCAACCACCCTGACTTCCTGTCCCCCGCCAAATCGCAACTAACTCCCAGTCAAACACACACACACACATAGACACGGATGCGCACACAAATACATTCATTCATTCTGCATCAACTCCCAGCATGTTTGCCCGGTTCAGATGGGTCTATTTGAGCACGTCACACCCCCAAACACACACACCATGATGTCACCCCTCCAGTGAGCCTTTGTTCATGTGATAGACAACCCCATTCAGCTTGTGTGTGTGTGTATTGTGTGTGTGTGTGTGCGCACGCACCCAAGCGGAGGTCATTTACATTCAGAACAAAGAAAGAAGAAAGAAACTCCAGGCAATCAGAGACACCAGATTCTTATTTTCCTCCCAGTTTTTTGTGTGGCTGAGCATATTAGACTATGAATACATGTCACCAATAAAGATAGCTTTAGATTCTTTTATAAAACATGTGAGGTCCGTATCGGGACGATATCATCTTCCAACCTCTGTGCTGTCACTTTTGTCATAAGACTATTATACTGATCCTTTGGGTTTTCTGTGTTATGTGTCCAGTTGGGATGACAGCAGCTCGGTGAGCAGTGGCATCAGCGACAACATCGACACCGATGACATCAACACCAGCTCATCCATCTCCTCCTACGCCAACACACCTGCAGCCCAACGCAAAGGCTTCAGCATACAGGTAACATCACCCGCACATATCATAATCGCAATTTCATTTTAAAGCACCTTTTCAGTATCGTTCTTTGAGAATTGTTATCAATTGGTGAATGTAATCTGAACTGTCCTGCATGGCTTCTCAGCATTGCCCAGCATGTCAGCACACAATGTTGCACCGGGAACGGACTTATACCGTATTTTTCGGACTATAAGTCGCAGTTTTTTTCATAGTTTGGCCGGGCTCCAGTGCGACTTATATATATTTTTTTCCTTTTTTATTATGCATTTTTGGCAGGTGCGACTTATACTCCGGGGCGACTTATTCTCCGAAAAATACGGTAATTAGGCAAACACAGACGCTCCCAAAATTTTTAAAACGTCTTCTACTGTTGAAACTATTCTTTATTTGTTGTGTTTTGATCCATTCACATCAAAATACATTAAGGCTTTGTTCACATTGCAGGTAAATTCTGACTTTTTCGACCATATCTGACCCATATCGAATTTTTTATGTCAATGTGAACAGTGCAATTCCACATTTTTCAAATATGTATCAAACGTGACTGGAGTCTGAACTGTCCGGTCTGCGTTCATTCGACAAAAGGCTACGTTCACACTGCAGGGTTGGATGTCCAACTCTGACTTTTTTTGTCAAATCCGATCGTTTTATTTGCCGTTCACATTACAAAAAAAAGCGATTTCTAATGTGAATGCAATTTGACCCACATGCGGACATGACGTCAGGCAATTCAGTGTTACAGAAGTAAAAATGGCTTCCACTCTCGTCGGGATCAGTTCTAGCGTATTTGTGGCAATTTCAAGGATTTTGTGCAATCAAAGTCAACATTTGCTGAACTGAATTAGATTTAGACTTAGACATCCTTTATTGTCATTCAAACTTTACAGTACAGATAAGAACGGCCTTTTGTTGCATCAGCTCGTTGTAGTGCAGGATACAATAAATAAATAATGATAAATGGGTTATACTTGTATAGCGCTTTTCTACCTTCAAGGTACTCAAAGCGCTTTGACAGTATTTCCACATTCACCCATTCACACACACATTCACACACTGATGGCGGGAGCTGCCATGCAAGGCGCTAACCAGCAGCCATCAGGAGCAAGGGTGAAGTGTCTTGCCCAAGGACACAACGGACGTGACTAGACCAATAAGGTGCAGATATAAATAGATTACTGTACATATGAATATATTGCAGTTTTGCATATGCATCCACTCACGTGAAACCCCCACCCAAAAAAGAGAACCAAGAAAAACAAAACAAACAAAAAAAAACCCTACTAAGGTAATAATACAATTAAATTAGTGTGCGCCGCTACTATACCTTGGAACGTATGATGTTTAGCAAGTAAACTGAGAATTTTAAGTAGATCAATGGGGTGCACCTAAACAATAGCAGCAGCATTCAGGCTCAAGGAGTCAACATGTAGCTGAAATGAGTGCCATATTTTGGTGAACTTTGCATCAGAGCCCCGAAGACAGTGGAGAGGCACTGTTTTTAAAGTCAACAGTCCCGTCCCATTCAAACATGGCCATCACCCAGAGCTCTCTGTTTTCCACCAGTCACACACTACCGGCCTGCAAAATAATAGCGCTACAATAGCGTCACATCTGGTCCAAAATAATGAACCCCCAAAAATGCCTTACACTTTATTAAATGTTGATTTCAATGTTAATCCTATCAAGTACAATAAAATGTTACTCATTGCACGATTTGCCAAGCTTTATTGTCCAGTTCACATTTTAACAACATAATACATGTTGTTTTTGTTATGATGAGGGCCCCACTGACGAGGTTTGCCTCGGGCCCCCAAATGACTAAATACGCAGCTAGGTGGCACAGACATGAAGTTCAAGCTAGCACTAATGTTGACGTTAGCCTTGAATCAAGAAACACAAACTATGAACCACCTTGATCCTCAGAAAGGATTGAAGAAAAGCAAATACAACCCATGGATGTGTGTGCGCCCCAAGTACACAAAGTGTATTTATTGTTGCATAGGTCAATGTGCTGAACAAAAACAAAGTTATCTGGAGTACGTACGCACTCCACATTGGCTGCATGCCGTGGACATTGTGTTTTCCAAAGTCTCTTTGTGGAGCAGCCCTACTGCATTTTCGCAATGTTGCCTTGGCAACTCCAAGAACAGCTTAAAAGCAGATGTCCTTCCACAATCGTAATTTATTGTCAGACCTAAAGGCTACGAAGAATAGGCCAACTTCTATGAAGGTGAGCTTTCCTGGTCTGACTCACCTAGTTTTTAATGGGTTTTGAGAACCAGGTTGTACAAACCCCGTTTCCATATGAGTTGGGAAATTGTGTTAGATGTAAACATAAACGGAATACAATGATTTGCAAATCATTTTCAACCCATATTCAGTTGAATATGCTACAAAGACAACATATTTGATGTTCAAACTGATAAACATTTAACTTTAGAATTTGATGCCAGCAACACGTGACAAAGAAGTTGGGAAAGGTGGCAATAAATACTGATAAAGTTGAGGAATGCTCATCCAACACTTATTTGGAAAATCTCACAGGTGTGCAGGCTAATTGGGAACAGGTGGGTGCCATGATTGGGTATAAAAACAGCTTCCCAAAAAATGCTCAGTCTTTCACAAGAAAGGATGGGGCGAGGTACACCCCTTTGTCCACAACTGCAAGAGCAAATAGTCAAACAGTTTAAGAACAACGTTTCTCAAAGTGCAATTGCAAGAAATTTTGGGATTTCAACATCTACGGTCCATAATATCATCAAAAGGTTCAGAGAATCTGGAGAAATCACTGTACGTAAGCGGCATGGCTGGAAACCAACATTGAATGACCTTCGATCCCTCAGACGGCACTGTTTCAAAAACCGACATCAATCTCTAAAGGATATCACCACATGGGCTCAGGAACACTTCAGAAAACCAATGTCACTAAATACAGTTGGTCGCTACATCTGTAAGTGCAAGTTAAAGCTCTACTATGCAAAGCGAAAACCATTTATCAACAACATCCAGAAACGCCACCAGCTTCTCTGGGCCCGAGATTATCTAAGATGGACTCATGCAAAGTGGAAAAGTGTTCTGTGGTCTGACGAGTCCACATTTCAAATTGTTTTTGGAAATATTCGACATCGTGTCATCCGGACCAAAGGGGAAGCGAACCATCCAGACTGTTATCGACGCAAAGTTCAAAAGCCAGCATCTGTGATGGTATGGGGGTGCATTAGTGCCCAAGGCATGGGTAACTTACACATCTGTGAAGGCACCATTAATGCTGAAAGGTACATACAGGTTTTGGAATAACATATGCTGCCATCTAAGCGCCGTCTTTTTCATGGACGCCCCTGCTTATTTCAGCAAGACAATGCCAAGCCACATTCAGCACGTGTTACAACAGCGTGGCTTCGTATAAAAAGAGTGCGGTTACTTTCCTGGCTTGCCTGCAGTCCAGACCTGTCTCCCATTGAAAATGTGTGGCGCATTATGAAGCGTAAAATACGACAGCGGAGACCCCGGACTGTTGAACGACTGAAGCTCTACATAAAACAAGAATGGGAAAGAATTCCACTTTCAAAGCTTCAACAATTAGTTTCCTCAGTTCCCAATTGGTTATTGAGTGTTGTTAAAAGAAAAGGTGATGTAACACAGTAGTGAACATGCCCTTTCTCAACTACTTTGGCACGTGTTGCAGCCATGAAATTCTAAGTTAATTATTATTTCCAAAAAAAAAAAAAAAAGTTTATGAGTTTGAACATCAAATATCTTGTCTTTGTAGTGCATTCAACTGAATATGGGTTGAAAAGGATTTGCAAATCATTGTATTCTGTTTATATTTACATCTAACACAATTTCCCAACTCATATGGAAACGGGGTTTGTAAAAATGGATGTAATCAGCTCCACGGACCTTCGCCACCGGTGTCCCCTTGGCTGTAAATGAGTCACTGTGAGGAAGTCAGATTGACATGTGACACTAACCAATTGCTATACATCTGTGTACAGCTTTAAAAAGAAATAGAAAAATGTTTACCTTTCTATTTTTAAGATTTGGATTCCTCAAGTTATAATTTGCAGGTGTTGATGCTTTAGTGGACAAGTGAGCAACGTCTCCTGAAGACGCTTTGTTGAATCCTGTTAAATCATACATGTTTTATGTGTGTGTTCTTAGCCCGTGACAGATGCAGAGAAGCACTCGGTCTCCACAACGGTGCACCAGGCCTGGTCAGGAGACGAGGTGAAGAGGCCAGACGGAGGGTCGGACAGCGGGGTCAAAATGGAGTCGGGCTCCAAGTGGAGCCGCCGTAACCCCTCTGATGTCTCAGATGAGTCGGACAAGGGCGGATCGGGGAGAAAGAACCCCTCCGTGTCTCACACAGGGTCCTGGAGGAGAGGCATGAGCACTCAGGTGGGGGTGACTTCCCCCAGGACCAAGAGCAGCAGTAGCACCACAAGTTCAGTCACCCCCAAAACCCACAGTTCAGGTAACAAGCTTGATTAGTATTTTTCATGGTACCCTTTAGTTTTGTGTGCGTCAATTGTTATTATTCAGTTGATGTCGTAGCGAAAGACAACAAGTTTATTTACCATATGTATGTGTGTGTATATATATATATATATATATATATATATATATATATATATATATATATATATATATATATATATATATATATATATATATATATATATATACATACACAGTACAGGGCAACATTTTGGACACACCTTTTCAATCAATGTGTTTTCTTTATTTTCATGACTATTTACATTGTAAATTGTCACTGAAGTCATCAAAACTATGAATGAACACATGTGGAGTTATGTACTTAACAGAAAAAGGTGAAATAACTGAAAACATGTTTTATATTCTAGTTTCTTCAAAATAGCCACCCTTTGCACACTCTTGGCATTCTCTCGATGAGCTTCAAGAGGTAGTCACCTGAAATGGTTTTCACTTCACAGGTGTGCTTGAAGCTCACCCAGAGAATGCCAAGAGTGTGCAAAGCAGTAATCAGAGCAAAGAGGTGGCTATTTTGAAGAAACTGGAATACAAAACATGTTTTCAGTTATTTCACCTTTTGTGTTTATGTGTTCATTCATAGTTTTGATGCCTTCAGTGACAATCTACAATGTAAATAGTCATGAAAATAAAGAAAATGCATTGAATGAAAAGGTGTGTCCAAACTTTTGGCCTGTACTCTATATATATATATATATATATATATATATATATATATATATATATATATATATATATATATATATATATATATATATATATATATATATATATATATATATATATATATTTGTTTAAAATCCTCAAAGGTTTTTATGCCTTTTTACAGATTAGAATTAGGTGACACTGTATGCTTTTAATGATTATTATTAACTCATGAGCTTGTTTTTAAATCAATTACGAGGGTGTGTGCTAAAACAACCTTTTCACTTCCGATACTAATATCAGAGCCATGAGTATTCGACTGATACCATTATTGATCCACTACCATGTCAGCACGGATTATACATACTTCTATCATTTTGCAATGTGGAATGCTAGAAAAGGCTTGATCAAGTGAAACAGAGACCAATGGTAGGTATACAAATCACTAACCTATTTATTACTATTTGTATGGAATGGACCTAAGCTGTCTTTAGGTCGAAGCAGATGGTAATTGTTTTTGGCGCCTCTTACACTGCAAAAAGTTAGTGTTCAAAAACAAGAAAGAAAAATACAAAAATTAGGTGTATTTTATTTGAACTAAGCAAAATTATCTGCCAATAGAACAAGAAAATTCGGCTTGTCAAGACTTTCCAAAACAAGTAAAATTAGCTAACCTCAATGAACCCAAAAATACCTTAAAATAAGTATATTCTCACTAATAACAAGTGCACTTTTCTTGATAGAAAAAAGAGACCTTTTTGCTCAATATGTTGAAAAATATTCTTATATTAAGTAAATGCTAGTGCCATTATCTTGACATAATGATAAGCGCTCGGCATCATGATTTTTTTTTCATGCTTGAAGTAAGAAATTATTACTTTAAAAAAGTAGTTTTATACTTGTGAATGTTAATGACACAGCTTTGCAGCAGTTGATATTCGAGTTTCAAGCATGTTTTACTCAATATAGGTCATAAAATCTCAGCAACAAGCTGTAATATCTTACTGAGATCATTTAGGACCAAAACCCTTAAAACAAGTAAAACACTTTAACATAACATCTGCTTAGTGAGAAGAATTATCTTATCAGACAGAAAATAAGTAAATATCACCCTTACTTGAGATATGTAATCTTACTTAGATTTCAGTTTTTGCAGTGTTGTGGCTGTAAATTTCAGTAAATTGAATGATGCGGACACGTTTCTTACTGGACATTTTATAATGCCTTTCTGCCTTGGAGACTTTGTATTTGTAAGTAATATGAAACTCTAATTATTTCATACTATCGTGCTGTTTTGACTGTTCAATTTAAGGACCCTCATTATGTATAAATAGCTTGTGTGCGATTGTGTGCTTAGCTGCTGTGTATCTCAGAGCTCCCTAGTAGCCTATAGTCAACTTTGTTTACCATCTTTTAATGACTTCACTAAAACACAAGAAATATGATTCAAGCCAATATAATTCGATACTTGTTTTTTTGTTTTTTTTTGGACAAATAGGATCGGGACACCCCTACTAACTACAGTGCATCACTTTGAGTACTAATGAATGATTACATTCTAATAACACCAGCCTGCAGTAGACACAAGTCATTTGAGTTTTTCTGCTGTGTGTCCTGCAGGTAAAACGGATGATATCAAGGTGTCAGAGAAGGGACGTCTCTCTCCACGTTCAAACGGCCTTCACCGATCGCCCTCTGATGCAGGACGCATCAGCGGTGACGAAGCGAAGAAACAATCAATGTCCACCAGCCACACACCGACTCCCAGCTCCCTCGCGCACACTGTTTCTGACCACCAGACACATGCCTCCCGCACCCCGACGAGCACATTCGGCTTCAAGAAGCAGGGCCATGGCATGGTAACCATGGTAACCGCCAGCGGGGCCACCATTACCAGTGGCTCGGCCACCCTGGGGAAAATTCCCAAATCCGGAGCACGCTCACTGGCAGGATTAAAGGCAGGTGGGCAGGATGGGGGGTTGCTGCTCGGCCACCACGACGACGGCTTCCTCCCCGCCAGTGCCCGCTCCACGCTGCAGTACCGCAGCCTCCCAAGGCCTAGCCGCTCAGGCTCGGTCGCCCGCAATGGCAACCGCTCCTCCACCAGCAGCATCGAGGCCGCCGTTCTCTCAGTGACCTCACATGGGAAAAACGCAATCAGCATTGCCAAGGCCAACGGCTCGGTCGGTCCGCTGGCGAATCAGACCGATCGAGAGAAGGGGGTCTCAGAGACCGACAACCTCAGGAGCGCAGGAGCAGCAACTGTTCCTCTGACAGGAAGACAGCAGGTTTCATCGCCCACACTACGCAGGTAGGCACACACCTAAAAATTACGTCAGTTGTCAAATAGCCAGAGGTGGGTAGAGTAGCCAGAAATTGTACTCAAGTAAGAGTACTGTTACTTTAGAGATGTATTACTCAAGTAAAAGTAAGGAGTAGTCACCCAAATATTTACTTGAGTAAAAGTAAAAAGTATGTTGTGAAAAAACTACTCAAGTACTGAGTAACTGATGAGTAACATACACACACATATCATATATATATATATATATATATATATATATATATATATATATATATATATATATATATATATACATACATATATATATATATATATATATATATATATATATATATATATATATATATATATATATATACAGGTAAAAGCCAGTAAATTAGAATATTTTGAAAAACTTGATTTATTTCAGTAATTGCATTCAAAAGGTGTAACTTGTACATTATATTTATTTATTGCACACAGACTGATGCATTCAAATGTTTATTTCATTTAATTTTGATGATTTGAAGTGGCAACAAATGAAAATCCAAAATTCCGTGTGTCACAAAATTAGAATATTACTTAAGGCTAATACAAAAAAGGGATTTTTAGAAATGTATGAAAATGAAAAATATGAGCATGTACAATACTCAATACTTGGTTGGAGCTCCTTTTGCCTCAATTACTGCGTTAATGCGGCGTGGCATGGAGTCGATGAGTTTCTGGCACTGCTCAGGTGTTATGAGAGCCCAGGTTGCTCTGATAGTGGCCTTCAACTCTTCTGCGTTTTTGGGTCTGGCATTCTGCATCTTCCTTTTCACAATACCCCACAGATTTTCTATGGGGCTAAGGTCAGGGGAGTTGGCGGGCCAATTTAGAACAGAAATACCATGGTCCGTAAACCAGGCACGGATAGATTTTGCGCTGTGTGCAGGCGCCAAGTCCTGTTGGAACTTGAAATCTTCATCTCCATAGAGCAGGTCAGCAGCAGGAAGCATGAAGTGCTCTAAAACTTGCTGGTAGACGGCTGCGTTGACCCTGGATCTCAGGAAACAGAGTGGACCGACACCAGCAGATGACATGGCACCCCAAACCATCACCCAACCATGCAAATGTTGCATTTCCTTTGGAAATCGAGGTCCCAAAGTCTGGAGGAAGACAGGAGAGGCACAGGATCCACGTTGCCTGAAGTCTAGTGTAAAGTTTCCACCATCAGTGATGGTTTGGGGTGCCATGTCATCTGCTGGTGTCGGTCCACTCTGTTTCCTGACATCCAGGGTCAACGCAGCCGTCTACCAGCAAGTTTTAGAGCACTTCATGCTTCCTGCTGCTGACCTGCTCTATGGAGATGGAGATTTCAAGTTCCAACAGGACTTGGCACCTTCACACAGCGCAAAATCTACCCGTGCCTGGTTTACGGACCATGGTATTTCTGTTCTAAATTGGCCCGCCAACTCCCCTGACCTTAGCCCCATAGAAAATCTGTGGGGTATTGTGAAAAGGAAGATGCAGAATGCCAGACCCAAAAACGCAGAAGAGTTGAAGGCCACTATCAGAGCAACCTGGGCTCTCATAACACCTGAGCAGTGCCAGAAACTCATCGACTCCATGCCACGCCGCATTAACGCAGTAATTGAGGCAAAAGGAGCTCCAACCAAGTATTGAGTATTGTACATGCTCATATTTTTCATTTTCATACTTTTCAGTTGGCCAACATTTCTAAAAATCCCTTTTTTGTATTAGCCTTAAGTAATATTCTAATTTTGTGACACACGGAATTTTGGATTTTCATTTGTTGCCACTTCAAATCATCAAAATTAAATGAAATAAACATTTGAATGCATCAGTCTGTGTGCAATGAATAAATATAATGTACAAGTTACACCGTTTGAATGCAATTACTGAAATAAATCAAGTTTTTCAAAATATTCTAATTTACTGGCTTTTACCTGTATATATATATGTATATGTATACACATATATATATATATATTTATATATATATACACACACACATACATATATATATATATATACACACACACACATATATATATATATATATATATATATATATATACATACATTGATATATACAGTATATAATTTATATTTATTTATTTTGCCGTTTACATGTTAAAGGTGTTTTAATGAATATACATGCATGTTTAACACATATAGATTCCTTTCTTTCATGAAGACAAGAATATAAGTTGGTGTATTACCTGATTCTGATGACTTGCATTGATTGTAATCAGACAGTAGTGCTGATAACGTCCACGTTTTCAAATAGAGGAGAAAAAAAGTTCCTCCTTTCTGTCTAATACCACATGAAAGTGGTTGGTTTTTGGCATCTTATTTGTCCAGCTTCCATATTCGTTTTTATACACTTTACAAGAAATACATTGGCGGCAAACTCCGTAGCTTGCTAGCTTGTTTGCGCTGGCTTTCGGAGACTCTTATTTTGAAAGCGCAGGCGCGATGGAGCGGCACTTTTATTGTGAAGACAGGAACTGTGCAGTCAGTCTTTAGGCTTTTGACAGGATGTACGGTTGAAATAAAAAAGGGTCTTTTTTCCTTCACACTTTTGATTGATTGATTGGAACTTTTATTAGTCGATTGCACAGTACAGTACATATTCCGTACAATTCACCACTAAATGGTAACACTCGAATAAGTTTTTCAACTTGTTTAAGTCAGGTCATGTGACCCCTGGCTCTGTTTGATTGGTCCAACGTCACCAGTGACTACATCTGATTGGTGGAACGGAGTGAACGTCACCAGTGACTGTATTTGTTGAAACGCAGGCACTATGAAGGTCTGTCTGACAGAGCAAAACAAACAAAGCGTGCATTAACAGATCGATAAAAATTAGTAGCGAGTAGCGAGCTGAATGTAGATAAAAGTAGCAGAGTAAAAGTAGCGTTTCTTCTCTATAAATATACTCAAGTAAAAGTATGTTGCATTAAAACTACTCTTAGAAGTACAATTTATCCCAAAAGTTACTCAAGTAGATGTAACGGAGTAAATTGAGCGCGTTACTACCCACCTCTGCAAATAGCATGTGTTAAACAGCGTGTACAATCTACAAAATTGTGTGTACATTTGTGTATGTGTTGAGTGCAATCTACCAACATTGCATGTGCTATTCATAACTTGTGCAGACTGCCCTATTTAAATTAGGTTTTTTTTGCGTGTGCTACTCGGCTTTCTCAATAGAGACACTGGATCATTTATTGCAAGTTCATGTAATCATGCTCCTACCTGTGGTGATTTGCTATGTTTTCAAACAAGCCGAGGACATGTACCACTTTTTATAGGCATTTTTGTGGGATGCGGTTTATCCCACAATGAAACCCACTTTTTTTTTTGTGCGCTGCAGATGCACTCATGAGAGATAGGCTGCACTTACTGTGCTCAAGACGTGAAAACATGCATACTTGAAGAAGTTATTTTCATATAAAGGCATGTGAAAAGTTACACAAAAAAGCGGGATTCTGCAGTTTTTAAACGTTAATTTTTGTGTCAGAATATCAGGGCCGCATTTTTTTTAATGAAATATCAATATTAAAA
Organism: Nerophis lumbriciformis; assembly: GCF_033978685.3. Classification (NCBI taxonomy): domain Eukaryota; kingdom Metazoa; phylum Chordata; class Actinopteri; order Syngnathiformes; family Syngnathidae; genus Nerophis; species Nerophis lumbriciformis. Next base: position 16,847,423 of record NC_084562.2, on the reverse strand, counting down.
AAAATCCAGACTAAATTTGTTGAATGCGCGCCTCAGCCACGTGTACTCGCCGTTCCCCTTGTCGAAACGCTGAGTTGCAGGACGGGGAGATGTCAGGAGCATCGAAACAAGCTTGCAAGATATCTTAACCATCTAGCTAGCTTCCGTTTGCACATTGAATGACATGGCGGGCCACATTAAATGATGTGACGGACCATATTGAATGACGTGACGGACCACATAAATGGCATGGCAGGCCATTTTAAATGACGTGACGGACCACATTAAATGATGTAGCAGACCTTATTTAATAATGTGGCATACCTCTACAAATGACATGGCGGGCCACATTAAGTGATGCGTGACGGACCACATTAAATGATGTAATTTACCTCAATCATGATGTGTCGGACAACCTTGAATGACGTGACGGACCACGTTAAATGATGTGGCAGGCCACATTGAATGACATGGAGGGCCACATTAAATGATGTGACGGACTACATTGAATGACGTGACAGGCCACAGTAAATGACATGACGAACCACATTGAATGACATGGCAGGCCACATTAAATGATGTGACAGACCACGTTAAATGATGTGACGGACCACATTGAATGACGTGACGGACCACATAAATGGCATGGCGGGCCACTTTAAATTATGTGATGGACCACATTAAATGATGTGGCAGACCACATTAAATGACGTGACGGACTACATTGAATGACGTGACGGGCCACTTAAATGACATGACGAACCACATTGGATGACATGGCAGGCCACATTGAATAATGTGACGGACCATGTTGAATGACGTGACGGACCAAAATATATTACATGGCGGAAAAACGTTAAATGATATGGCAGACCACATTGAATGGTATGGCGGGCCACTATAAAGACGTGACACACTACATTTAATGAGGCAACGGACCACGTTGAATAACATGACGGACCACATTGAATGTCATGGTGGGCCACATTAATTATTGTGACAGACCACATTTATTAATGTGACAGACCACGTTAAATGATGTGGCAGGCCAATTTGAATGACATGGAGGGCCACATTAAATGACGTGACGGACTATATTGGATGACCTCACGGGCCACATTAAATGACAGGACGAACCACGTTAAATGATGTGGCAGGCCATTTTGAATGACATGGAGGGCCACTTTAAATGACGAGACGGACTACATTGGATGACCTGACGGGCCAATTTAAATGACAGGACAAATCCACATTGTGGTTCGTCCTGTCATTTAATGGCAGGCCACATTGAATGATGTGACAGACCACATTAAATAATGTGACGGACCATGTTGAATGACGTGACGGACCACATAAATGGCATGGCGGGCCACTTTAAATGACATGACGGACCACGTTAAATGACTTGCCAGACCACATTGAATGGCATGGCGGGCCACTATAAAGACGTGACATACTACATTTAATGACATGACGGACCATGTTAAATGAAATGATGGACCACATTGAATGCCATGGCAGGCCACATTAATTAATGTGATGGACCACATTAAATGATTTGGCAGGCCACTTTGAATGACATGGAGGGCCACTTTAAATGACGTGACAAACCACATTGAATAACATGGCAGGCCACTTAAATGATGTGACAGACCACATTAAATGATGTGACGGACCATGTTGAATGACGTGACGGACCACATAAATGGCATGGCGGGCCACTTTAAATGACGTGACGGACCACGTTAAATGATGTGGCAGACCACATAAATGGCATGGCGGGCCATTTTAAATGACGTGACGGACCACGTTAAATGACATGACGGACCACGTTGAATGTCATGGCGGGCCACATTAATTATTGTGACGGACCACATTAAATGATGTGGCAGGCCACATTGAATGACATAGAGGGCCACATTAAATGACGTGACGGACCACATTAAATGATGTGGGAAGCCACATTGAATGACATGGAGGGCCACATTAAATGACGTGACGGACCACATTAAATGATGTGGCAGGCCACCTTGAATGACTTGGAGAGCCACATTAAGTGACGTGACGAACCACATTGAATAACATGGCAGGCCACTTTAAATGATGTGACAGACCACGTTAAATGATGTGACAGACCACATTAAATGATATGACAGACCATGTTGAATGACGTGACGGACCACATGAATGGTATGGCGGGCCATTTTAAATGACGTGACAGACCACAATGAATAGCTTGGCGGGCCACAATAATGACTTGACAAACTACATTTAATGACGCGACAGACCACGTTAAATGACATGATGGACCACATTGAATGTCATGGCGTGCCCCATTAATTAATGTGACGGACCACATTGAATGAAGTGGCAAACCACATTGAATGGTATGATGGACCACATTAAATGATGTGGCAAATCACTTTAAATGACGTGAGGGAACACATTAATGACGTGACAGACCAATTTAAATGACATGGCGGGCCACATCTGGCCTCCGAGCCTTGAGTTTGACACATGTGCTTTAGTAGATCAGGCCCTGAGTGGACTCTCCTTGCTCTCTTGCTGTTGGAGCTTTGCGTAATTCTCACATGTGTGGGCATGTTGTTTGTACGCCTTCACTCATTAGGGTCAAACGAGGTAATTGTAAAACATAGACTCAACTTGAGTTCAACTAATCAGCTTCCAAACCTCAACCTTGGCCGTGCGTTGAGGGAGGGTGTGGGTGGGGGTTATAGGAATCTTACCTTAGCGCTGTGCCCTCATTAATGTCAGGGAGTAATAACTCTTCAAAGAGGCTTCATGCGTCTGTGCTTGCCCATCGCATCTCCACTCCTCATAGCCTATATTTAACTCTAGGAGTGCATCGACAGCAAAAAAGAAAAATCTTATTTCAAGTTCTTTGACGTACTTTGCGTATTTATGACCAATTAATTGCCTGTTTTATCTGTAGGTTGTTTGGTGGGAAGAGCAACAAACAGGGTCCAGTCACCACTGTTGACAACATGAAAAACTCCACCGTTATCTCCAACCCGCATGCGACCATGAGTCATGTGACCACAGTGATCGAGTCCCCCGACGGAGGACTGGGAGGCGTTGACAGTGAGACCTTCAGCCCCATGTTTGGGGGCAGAGTGACAGGATCCGGCACAGGGACACTCGGTAGCGAGCAGGTGAGATGGCCCTTTTTTTTTTTGTGGCAGGGCTCACTACGAAAAAAAAAAAATGATGTACCAAAAACAGTGAGATTGGCATCTGCTGCTCAAATATTTGCGTCATATCTGGGAACTGTTATGGGCTGTGATGTATATTTATTTAACTTGGTGACAGCATGTCTCTGCTGACAATTTCTGCAATTACTGGTTGGATGTGGAAGCTTTCTATAAATCACAGCTCTGCCATGTCGTTGACATTTGTGTTTCAGGAGTTATTTTACATGTATTTCCATGAGCTTCACTAAAGCTATCATAACTTAATCAAGGTTTTGTTTTTTTTCAAATGAAAAATGAGCCATTAATCAGTGGAAAAAGCGTAAACCACTTGGTTTTGCAAATGTAGTATTGGACTGTAATCTCTAATCTTGGAGAGGAAGATTGACTCTATTTTACAACAGGTCTGGAAGTGTATTCTATCATAAATCATGCATCCATTAAATCAGAATTGGTGTGAATGAATCATGAAGTAACAACATAAGAAGATAATGTTATGTTTTGGTCAGTTGGTTCTTTAATCCCAATGTGAACCTTTTTTTTTTTATTGTTATTTTTGTTTTTAAAACAAAGTGTACACCTGTCAATGTTCAGTTCATGAAGTAATCAATAAACAGGCCTGTTATTTTAGAGTGCACTTATTAGTTCTGGGTAAATGATGCCTCAATGAGTGTATGCCACACTCACTAGCTGTATCGACACATCATTGATACTGTGTTGATGTTTCGCAATTGTCATCTGCCATTTGCTGGATTAGAAAAGGCAGTACATTTGACCTGCAAATAACATTTATATTTATATATATATATATATATATATATATATATATATATATATATATATATATATATATATATATATATGTGTGTGTGTATATATATTTATATGTATATATATATATATATATATATATATGTATATATATTTATATGTATATATATATATGTATATATATATATACCTGTATGTATGTATGTATGTATGTATATATATATATATATATATATTTATATGTATGTATGTATATATATATATTTATATGTATATATATATATATATATATTTATATGTATGTATATATATATATATATATATATTTATATGTATATATATATATATTTATATGTATATATATATATATATATATATATATATATATATATATATATATATATATATATAAAAATATATATATATATATATAAACTAATAGCTACGCAGAAAGGAATATGAAATATGCAACTCTTGTCAAAGAGCCAAATAGTCAACAAGAAAAAATAAATTACTTTATTACTATAAATAAAAATAATGTCACTCTTCCGAATTTGTCCCTATGATTTTTTTTCTTAGTTCCATTTAGATCAATTAAGGTGACGAAAACCGATGTCAAACGAGGCATGCCACTCCAATTTATCGCGACTTCTGTGTTTCTGGATAAACACAGTTTTGTGCTTCGCAGTCAAATGATTCAGCAGCTGTATCAGTCAGATATTTTTTTCCTTAAAGTGATACACACGTCGAAGCTTCGAGGCACAGAGTATCATTCCTCATGTTTCATGAGGCATCGGTGCTTCAGTATCGTTTGACCCATCACTAGGAATAACTTTAATACTATACAGTAAATTAAACTCAATACATATGTGCAAACCGTAGAGCCAGATATAAAAGAGTGAGTTCCAAACTAGTAGTACGTGGGCTCCACCTAGTGGTACGCCAAAGAATCACTTGATTAAAATACAGTGTTTTATTTTACTATATTCTTTTTTTTTTTCTTTTTTTTTTTTTTTTTACTATATTCAAACACAGTGTTACTGTTCAAATTGTGTGTAATGGTACAGTGGCCAAACAGTTAGAGAGTCCGCCCTGAGATCGGTAGGTTGTGAGTTCAAACCCCGGCCGAGTCATACCAAAGACTATAAAAATGGGATCCATTACCTCCCTGCTTGGCACTCAGCATCAAGGGTTGGAATTGGGGGTTAAATCACCAGAAATGATTATCGGGCGCAGCCACCGCTGCTGCTCACTGCTCCCCTCACTTCCCAGGTGGTGATCAAGGGTGATGGGTCAAATGCAGAGAATAATTTCGCCACATCTAGTGTGTGTGTGACAATCATTGGTACTTTAACATCTTGTTTTTAATGAATACTTAGGCCTACTACACTACTGTAATTTAATGTTGGTCATTATGGTGGTACTTGGAGAGCCCAATTTTTTCTGAGGTGGTTCTGGGTAAAAAAAACTTTGAGAACCACTGACTGCTATCAAAAATGTCAACATGGCAGAGCATGTTATTTCTAAAAGAATACATTTACTTCATGCAATGTTGTCTGTGTCCTTCACAGGCCTCCAGCCCCGGCTCAGTCTACTCCTCAACGGGGCCTTCTAACAGTCTTACATGGGGCACCACGTTCAGCGGCTCCTCTGCCCAGAGCAGGGAGAGCACGCTGGGCGGGCACGGCGGCACAAGCAGCATGGGCTACCCTTCTGTGAGCAGCATGCACACCAGCAGCGAGTCCATCGACATGAGCCTGGGCAGCGCTGGGGGAGGAGGCCACGGGACACACGGGACCCACAGAGAGGACACCCTGTCCGCCCTGGGTCGCACCGGCAGCGTCAAGACGGGCATGACAGAAAGGTGAGAGCAACAAAGTGCACGATAATAGCCCTGCTCGCAATATTTAATTTATAGCAGCTAAATCGGTTTCAGTATATGCAAGGCTACAGGGGAAAAATATATATGCATTTTGTTTAATACAGTCCAAACTTTTTCAAACAGAAAAAAGGAAGGATCCAGGTGCCACTTTGATACATTGTGTTATTAAAGAGACTAAAACAATACAATGAAGTTCAATTAATATGTGCTAAACTATTTTTAACTAAACATCCACATCTTAGCGTTGTGTTATAATGTAGGTAAAAAAGCAAATTAGTATAATATCTAACCAGGCAATTTTTTTTTGCTATTATTTATTTTTTTGCCAACTAGAACCCATTTTGAGGGCGTCAGCACACTCAAAAACCTACCACATCTTTCAAAAACATGGACATAATAGATGTCCGATAATATCGGACTGCCGATATTATCGGCCGATAAATGCTTTAAAATGTAATATCGGAAATTATCGGTATAGATTTCGAAATTATCGGTATCCGTTTAAAAAAGTAAAATGTATTACTTTTTAAAACGCCGCTGTGTACACGGGTGTAGGGAGAAGTACAGAGCGCCAATAAACCTTAAAGGCACTTCCTTTGCGTCCCGGCCCCGTCAAATAATATCTACGGCTTTTCACACACACAAGTGAATGCAAAGCATACTTGGTCAACAGCCATACAGGTCACACTGAGGGTGGCCGTATAAACAACATTAACACTGTTACAAATATGCGCCACACTGTGAACCCACACCAAACAAGAATGTCAAACACATTTCGGGAGAACATCCGCACCGTAACACAACATAAACACAACAGAACAAATACCCAGAACCCCTTGCAGCACTAACTCTTCTGGGACGCTACAATATACGCCCCCCCGCTTCTCAAGTAATGCTTCAAACCCCGCTTCGAGAAGCTGTGCACCGCAAAATGTGCTCATTGTACTCATTAATCCTGATTTCCTCATTTTAATTTGGAAAATAATCAGCACAAATTGTTGCATTAACTTTTGTTTTGTAGGTTAAAGTGCTGTATGTATTGTGCTCCTGAGTTAAAGGGGAACGGCACATTTTGGGGGGAATTTTGCCTGTCGTTCACAATCATGACAACGGATTTATTTTTGTTTAAATGCATTGAAAACGTAAATAAAAGTCCGCTGACAGCGGAGCCAATGGGAGGTCCTCTATTCCGCTAATAAAACCCAATAAATAACCATCAAAAAAGCGCCAACAATACTCAATTTACATTTCGTGACCTGAATATTAACCAACTATTAGTGATATTTTTATTATAAGCGTTAACGTAGACTACTATAGCGGCACCGTGATCACGAGCTCGCGTGCCAATGTTGACATGATCGACTGATCAGCTGCTTCCTCGTTTCCTTTCTCGACAAACTTTATACTAGATCATAAATCATGCCTCTCACCTGGATAGAAGAAGGCTGAGGACTTATTCTGACGAGTTGGTACACTTTGGCAGCCAATTTAAACCCGGGAATGGCGAGAAAAACACCCCCCTTTTTTTTTGCGAGTCATTCTTCATCTAAATGGAAATATATACAACCCTAGCAGTTGGCATTCTAATGACAGCAGACATTGTAAAGTAAGTTATGTTTTATTATGTTTGTTGGCTCTCATAAAATCTGCATTTGGTAATAATAAATGTTGAAAAAAAATCCAACGTCACGATGCGTTTTCTAAATGAATGCGTCTCATATGCTTAAAATTAGCAAAATATGTGACTATTAAATGTTTTGCATGAATATACAATTATGTATATACTGTAAACCTTAATGGAGGTTGTTAAGAGCTTTATAGGCAGAATAGAGCAGCTCCCTTGGGCTCCTTTGTAAGCGGACTTTTAATCGCATTTATTAGGGCCCGAGCAGACAAAATGCCTGCAAAGGCCCTATTGAAACTCCAATGTTTATGATTTACTATTTAAAATGCATAACAAAAATACATCCGTCTTCATGTCTTTCAGAATGATTGTGATAGGCAAAAAAAAAAAAAAAAAGTGCAGTTCCCCTTAATGTTGCTGATCAATTAAAAAATGTTTTTCTATTTATTGAATTTTTTAAGTGTGTGTCAAGTCAGTAAAAAAACATTTATAGTTTAAATAACAATATATGTGGGGTTTTTTGTGTCAGGCAAATTAATGCACTTTAAATATTTTCTGTGACAGGCTAAAAAACAATGTTGATAAAGTTATTCTTTGTTGTAAATTGATCTATTTATCTTTTTTTGTTGTTGCTGCTTTTTTTAATGTTAATAAGGACACAATGTTGTGCAGACGTGTACTTATAACTATATTATAGACAAATTATACGATTTGTAGTCGCGGCGGGGAGTGTTAATGCGCAAAATGTTTTCTTCATCCTGGGGGCTAGCGTAAAAAAAAAATTGAGAAGAACCGATGCACCGGTCTTTGGCCATTTTGGTTGCCATGTCCCATTTTTTAGGAAATTTGGGCCGATTCCATTTTTTGCCAAGTTTTTTTTGTGTATTTTTCTAATTCAGGACATGTTTATTCTGTTTGTTTGGTTGTGTCATGGGCCATTAAAAAAAAACGAGCTGCATGCTGCACGTTGAACCACCCTGGTTTAAAAGTTACATTATTCAATTCCCAAGAAATATTGTACCTTTTCTCATCACTAAAAATTATAAAAATATATATTGTCATTATTAAACATATATAAAGATAGATGTCTTAAGAAGTATATAAAATCAATCATTGCAAAATAATTAATTACATTTCATTTATACTTCACAATCATAGTGTACACATGAATTTTAAGCAAACAGTGCCTAAAATATGCAGTGATCATAAAATAAGCGATTTCCGTGGAAAAAAACACACCAAAAAAATATATTAATTTATGATTCAAACAATGCACAATCATTCTACCGCTGTTTTGGTAAATGCAACATTTTCGACGCAAAATCTATTTACGCTATGTTAATGTACTTGTGAAGTGTCTGGTGAATGCATGACACTTGTGGTTGATAGTACTGTAGTTTATATGATACACAATCGCAAACCTCATATTTACAGTAATGCCTGTGCACCTGAAAGCCCCTATTCGCTGTCTCAACTCAACTCCACCAGTGTTTCCCAACCTTTATTGCGCCAAGACTCCCATTTTATTCTCCCAGCACACCACCAAGCGCGCAATGACTCATTCTGCTGAGTGAATGGCAACAGTTGGCTAAGCAGGTTAATTATGAACCTGGTGCCTTCTTTTAAAACTTAGTGTGAATTTAACTGTTTTTGCCGCAACACAGATAGAGGAACAAAGATACATTATTTGTAGTCAATAAAGGACCGGTTAAGTGAAATTGGATGATTTCCCTGCGGAGCAACTGACGATCTAAAATGGCATATTGATTGGTTGGGAATCACTGGTTAACACAAGTTGTGGAGGGAGGTAACGTATCAGGTATGGCATGTCAGTGAGAAATGGATAACATCTGGAGGTGAAGCTTCGAGGCTATGCCATCAATCAGCCAGGAATCTTACATTTGACGTTTTGCTGGAAGGGATTCGCTTTCCAACTTATTTATCTTAAACTTTCTTTTCTCTGTGTCTGTTTTCTCTGTGTCTGCGTCCCCCTCCCCATCCCCCTCAGCCCCATCTCTTCCCCCTCCGCTAGCCCTAAATTCAGCCGAAACACTCTACCTCGGAAGCAGGACAGGTAAATGGACCTGGGTGCAATGTTAGGCTTCTGGTGAGGCACCGCCACACAGAGCAACTGCAGAACCGCAGAGAAGAATCCGTGAGAGCGCTTGTAGCGTAGGACGTTTGTAGCTCTGTGTGCTAGTTTGTGGTGTTGTTTTTTTTTGAAGATCTCCTGTTTTTGTGCCGAGCTTGTTTGTGTGGATGGTGCCACCCTTCAGTGCTTTTTCTCTAGTCTTTGCTTTTTCTGTGCTGCCACCTTGTGGCAGAAGCACAGCATGCTCTTTCTTAGTTAGGCATTCCAGTACCCAGTAAAATACATTGGAGGTTGGAGAAGCTGCTGCATGTTCCATTTATTTTCCCTATCTGAAGTTTTTGTCTCCCACAGTGGGCCTCTTTGTGGTAGAAACACTCTGCCTAAGAAGGGACTCAGGTACTGACTTCCCCCGCTCACTTTTGCACCCCCGGTTCACCAAATTGTCTCCCGTCCCATTTTTCTACGTCTAATTTCACTGCTCAGGGCTTGTATTTTTATTTTAACGCTGATAATGTTTATGTTTGGCACTTGGCACCTGCACTGACGTGTTGTGCTTCTACAAAGAGGCATGCCACCTTGTCATACAAAGCACTCACTATCATATTTAACTAGCTTAGATTGGGAGATTGGGACTCCTGCTTTTCCTACACAGTTTGTTGCTCACGGCTGAGAGTCCCGTCTGTGTTCATTCATACTAGGGGTGGAACGGTTCACTAAATCTACAGTTCAGATCTTATTACAGTTTTGTGACACAGTTTGGTGTACAGCATACTTGCCAACCCTCCCGAATTTTCCGGGAGACTCCCGAAATTCAGCGCCTCTCCCGAAAACCTCCCGGGACAAATGTTCTCCCGAAAATCTCCCGAAATTCAGGCGGAGCTGGAGGCCACGCCCCCTGAGTGACGTGTTTTCCTCTACCGTAAAGCAGTTTCTCTGCCGTAAACAGCAATGTTGTGACACTCTTAAACAGGACAATACTGCCATCTAGTGCATTTCACACAGCAATGCATCATCAGAGAGGGTGTTCAGCATGGTTCGAAAAATAGTGACAGAGAATAGAACAAGGATGGACAATTCAACCCTTAACTCAACAATGAGTAGATGAGTGTTATGTGTGTGTATATGTGTAAGTAAATGAACACTGAAATTCAAGTATTTCTCTTATTTTTATATATATAATAAAATAAATATATATTTATAACTAGAATTCACTGAAAGTCAATTATTTCATATATATATATATATATATATATATATATATATATATATATTTATATATATATATATATATATATATATATATATATATATATAAGAAATAATTGACTTTATATAAATATACATAAAATAATTGACTTGGTGAATTCTAGCTGTAAATATACTCCTCCCCTCTTAACCACGCCCCCAACCACGCCCCGCCCCCCGCCCTAACACCCCAACCCCCCACCCCACGCCCCACCTCCCGAAATCGGAGGTCTCAAGGTTGGCAAGTATGGTGTACAGTGTTGTTCTTCTTTTTTAAACCCCAGAAATCTCAATAGCTATCAATTATTTTAGTAATCGAGTAGTCTGTCGGTTATTTTGTTTGATTAAACCTTTAATCAAATAAAACAATGCGTCTTTGGGGAAAATAGTTGAAATAAACAAAGATTTTTCAATCAATCAAAGTTTATTTATACAGCCTTGAATCGCAAGTGCCTCCAAGGGCTTCACAAACCACAATGGTTTGATCAAAACCTTCATCCGGGCAAGAGAAAACTCAAAACCCAAAATTGGGAAAAAGCAGAAACCTTGGGAAGGAACGTCCTCCTGGGTGACTGGCTGCAATGGATGCCACGTGGGTTACAATTATTGAATTGTTCATGATAATGCGATAATCCAGTCCATTGGAAGGTTAGCCGAGGCAATGCAGAGACGTCACTGACCGATGCAATCGAAGGACGGTCTACCCCAGGTCACGACTTATTCATGGTAATGTGGTGTGATTCTTTTAATGACCTTTATTATTACTCCTTATAAATCAATCAATCAATAAATCAATGTTTATTTATATAGCCCTAAATCACAAATGTCTCAAAGGGCTGCACAAGCCACAACGACATCCTCGGTACAGAGCCCACATAAGGGCAAGGAAAAACTCACCCCAGTGGAACGTCGATGTGAATGACTATGAGAAACCTTGGAGAGGACCGCATATGTGGGTAACCCCCTCCCCTTCTAGGGGAGGCCGAATGCAATGGATGTCGAGTGGGTCTAACATAATATTGTGAGAGTACAGTCCATAGTGGATCCAACATAATAGTAAGAGTCCAGTCCATAGTGGGGCCAGCAGGAAACCATCCCGAGCGGAGACGGGTCAGCAGCGCAGAGATGTTCCCAACCGATACACAGGCGAGCGGTCCACCCCGGGTCCTGACTCTGGACAGCCAGCACTGCACATAACATATGGAAACATCTCTATATATTACTCATTTTGGAGAGAGAGTGTGATCAGTGTGCCTGCAGGAGCAAAGGTCACCGCCTCTGTCCATGGTGCTGAAGACAGAGCACCATCAGACGGGGGCGTGGCATGTGCTGATGGCGAGACACAGCTGGCAGGTGATTAGATTTCACAGGTGGTACTTGTTAATCATCTGTTGTCTTTAACAGTAAGCGGCCGGGAGCAGAGGGGGAGAGAGGTACGGACGTGGCTGAAAAGTCACGTCCCGGGAGAATGAAACAGTTGATAAAACATATGAGAATTAAAACTTTGTTAAAACCTGCAAGCTTGGATCCTGTGAAGTGTCTGTCAGTGGGACCGCTAGGAAGCGACTTCCACACTCATATTAAAACAAAACAAGTTGTGTGGCCTAAAACCAGGTAATATATAACAAATAAGGAACCAAACTAAACAGGAAGGCTCCCTGATAAATGATAACGTGAGTGACAATGTATTTCAAGGTATTAATTGGAGGAGTGGTGTTTAACACAGTGTACAAAGCGTACATCTGAGCGTGAGCATTAACGTACAAACTGTAGTTGCTAACGTATCATTTATTAGTTGCGGATCTTACAAAAATGTAATTTAAAATACAACTTAGAGCTCGGTCTCTTGAATTAATTGTAAACAAAAAACAAAAAAACTGAACAATCTTTATAACAACTAGCGTTTTCTTTGTTTGAATCAAAAAAATAATTCCCCAGTAATTAAATGCAAAAATCCTTACATTTATTGCCACAATACACCACTGGACAATTTTGACCAGTATCTGTGTTGGCCCTGCGATTAGGTGGAGACTTGTCGAGGGTGTACCCCGCCTTTCGCCCGATTGTAGCTGAGATAGGCTCCAGCGCCCCCCGTGACCCCGAAGGGAATAAGCGGTAGAAAATGGATGGATTTTGAAAGCATAATAATTAAGTAATTCCAGGTACCGTATTTTTCAGACTATAAGTCGCAGTGTTTTTCATAGTTTGGCCTGGGGTGCGACTTGTACTCAGGAGCGACTTATGTGTGAAATTATTAACACATTACCGTAAAATATCAAATAATATTATTTAGCTCATTCACGTAAGAGACTAGACGTATAAGATTTCATGGGATTTAGCGATTAGGAGTGACAGATTGTTTGGTAAACGTATAGCATGTTCTATATGTTATAGTTATTTGAATGACTCTTACCATAATATGTTACGTTAACATACCAGGCACCTTCTCAGTTGGTTATTTATGCCTCATATAACGTACACTTATTCAGCCTGTTGTTCACTATTCTTTATTTATTTTAAATTGCCTTTCAAATGTCTATTCTTGGTGTTGGGTTTTATCAAATAAATTCCCCCAAAAAATGCGCCTTATACTCCAGTGCGACTTATATATGGTTTTTTTCCTTCTTTATTGTGCATTTTCGGCAGGTGCGACTTATACTCCGGTGCGACTTATACTCCGAAAAATACGGTTCTTTTTTTATTTTTATTTTTTTGCCACTGTACTTTATTGCAATAGTTTCACAAAATTATACAATAAAGAAAATACTAGTTAAATAAATAATGGGAGTACAAAAATAAAAAAAATACTTTTCTGAAACCTTTATATTGTCCGAATGTTGCGAACAGCACTGTTATTGTGAAGGATGAAATGCTGCTGTTCTTAAGGGTGCTTGACGGGCGGTTATGTTTTTGAGTGGAGACGACTCAAATCTGTATAGAAAAAAAAAAGGAACCTCTCAAGTTACAGCTACTGTGTTCTGTCTGTACATCGAACTTGCTTCGGTGTTGTGGTCCACAACAACACAAGCAGAGGAGATGTGCGGGTGTATGGGTTGTCCTGTCTTTCAAGTGGCCATATCGACGTTATTGAGTTCAGAAAGGGGCAGGTGAGTGTTTTGGGGACGATGAGACAACGTTTCTTCTTCTCACGATCACAGCTTTTCAGTCACATTTATGTCAATTTCCGTGATATTCCAGTTTCCACTGTCGATTCCGCTTTTTTTTGGCCAATTCTGTGATTCCGTTGTCCTTCACTCGCATGATCAGAACTACACGCTCCAAACTGATTAGCTACTGTTGCACGCGGCCGGTCTTCCTCTCAGGGAATAAAACACACTGATCGATCCCAAGTTCTTTTGGATGACATATATGTTGAGTAAAAAGGACCCCAGAGACAGAATGGTACAATACTAAGATTTAATGAAGCTTTAGGAGACCAGCCCTTACAATGCGACAACAGCATCAACAAGAAGAGGTCTAAATCCAAACAAAAAGAGTCAGCTTATGTAGAGCGAAAACAGGCCCGCTCGCCCAGAAAGGAGCACAGCTGCGTCTTCAAAACAGACAAGGAACTTGCCAAAAGAGCTCTGTGAGCTGACCAACAGGAGCTTTTTAGACAAAACAAAGAGTTTACTAGCGGACATAAGATAAAAGCAAGAAGATCACAAGAAGACACACTACATAGGAAAATACTAGCAGCTTTAAACATGACTATGGATTAAAAAAGAACACTTAAAAATATCTCATTCTCACACTGGGGTGGCGTGGTGCTGTTGGGAGAGTGGCCGTGCCAGCAACCTGAGGGTTCCTGGTTTGATCCCCAAGACACTTCACCCTTGCTCCTGATGGGTTTTGGTTAGGGCCTTGCATGGCAGCTCCTGCCATCAGTGTGTGTGGAAATAGTGTCAAAGCGCTTTGAGTACCTTGAAGGTAGAAAAGCACTATAAAAGTATAACCCATTTACCATTTACACTACTCATAATCTAAGCAACACGCTCCAAACCATGTCAGGTCAACCGAACGATTCAGATTATTTTCATATACCGTTCCATCCCTAATTCATACTGCTATACTACTTTATTCCAGCATCTATTTCATCTGATGTACTGTACTAACATACTTGCCAACCCTCCCGGATTTTCCGGGAGACTCCCGAAATTCAGCGCCTCTCCTGAAAAACTCCCGGGACAAATTTTCTCCCGAAAATCTCCTGAAATTCAGGCGGAGCTGGAGGCCATGCCCCCTCCAGCTCCATGCGGACCTGAGTCCGCTTTCCCACAATATAAAGAACGTCTACAGTAAAGCAGTCCGTCTGCCGTAAACAGCAATGTTGTGACACTCTTAAACAGGACAATACTGCCATCTAGTGCATTTGATGAAAGCACTTTTGTGCGTGCCACACAGCAATGCATAATCAGAGAGGGTGTTCAGCATGGTTAGAAAAATGGTGGCAGAGAATAGAACAAGGATGGACAATTCAACCCTTAACTCAACAATGAGTAGATGAGTGTTATGTGTGTGTATATGTGTAAATAAATGAACACTGAAATTCAAGTATTTCTTTTATTTATATATATATATATATATATATATATATATATATATATATATATATATATATATATATATATATATATATATATATATATATCCATCCATCCAACCATTTTCTACCGCTTATTCCCTTCGGGGTCGCGGGGATATATATATATATATATATATATATATATATACAGTATATGAAATACTTGACTTGGTGAATTCTAGCTGTAAATATACTCCTCCCCTCTTAACCACGCCCCCAACCACGCCCCCGCCCCAACCACGCCCCCCGCACCCACCCCCCGAAATTGGAGGTCTCAAGGTTGGCAAGTATGTGTACTAATTAAGAGGAAAAAATGTGCCCTGGTTATGGCAATCATACACGAGTAAAATCACAGAACACGCATTACATTCCTGTGCAAATACCCACAGCCTGATCAACCTTTGACTTCTTACAGGTATGGGCCACCCCCCCAGCTGCGGAGCCATGAGGAGGCCCGTGATTGGCTACGCTCCCACTCCACCAGCGGGCTGCAGGAGTCAGCCAGTAATTCCCCTTTCTCCCCTGGATCCAGCCTCACCTCCCCCTCCGGGACACGCTTCAACTTTGGACAGCTCGGTACAGTCCACACACACCACGATTTCAATTTCAAAAATGTCAATGCAGAACCGGGAGTTGTCTACGGTTACTCATTAATCTCATAACAGGGAAGAAAAGCACTTTGAAGTCTTTGAATGCCTTTCCATATTTGAGTCCAATTCCTCACAGGCTTTTGCTTTGATACACATCTTATGTTAGGTTTCTCGTGGTTTATTAGTATAATCTTTTGTCTCATGCGATCTCATCCTTCCAGCATCCAGCCCGACCTCCACAGCTCAGATCAATCTGACGGGTCTGCGTAACAACAGCCTGACCAACCAGGATGTCACCTTTGACCCTTGCACCGACAACCGCCTGAGAAACTCCTGCATGTCCCTGGATGAAAAGACTCGCACCATGAGCAGATCAGGCTCTTTCCGGGATGGCTTTGAGGAAGGTACGAGCACTCCAAATAATCAACTTCTGAATATTGAGTGACTCCTTCGTCCCATCCGTTGGTGCCGTCTGTAATGTTTCAACAGGATCTGGTTAGGATTTCTTTATGCAGATAATTATCTGTACTCCTACTGGTATAATTGGTATAATTCTATGGAATTCTTAAATAACACTTTTAAGTTTGTATTAATCATGATTTTATTACTCACTTGCACAGTCAGAATGTCATCAACTCCCGATGGTTAGTCCTACCCTTTTATATTAAAAACCGTGATGGATAATGGCACTTTGTTGAACTCGTTAAACCTTTTCTGCTAGAGAAGCAAGCTAGCGTGCTAATGGCTGGCTAGCTAGCTTAAATGCTAACATGAATACAAAAGACATTAAAGTCTTTCCGTTCATTAAGAACAGCCGTGACTGGGATGGCGGAAGCTGGGATCAAACCTGGAACCCTCAAGTTGCTGGCACGGCTCGTTTACCAATGTCACTTAAACTTCTTAAAAAACACTCCAAATATATTTGTCTTCTTTCGTTTTATTTGTAAAGCTTTAAAAATTCAAAAATAATACGGCCAGTACAAAATTTTATGTTTCTTCTTCCAAGAAAGTACCATATTTTCCGGACGCTAGTGCACACCGGCATATAAGCTGCAACCACCAAATAAAAAATATACATGTTTCCATTTATTAGCCGGACCGTACCATAGGCTGCAGATACATACTTTGCAAAATTAGTTGTTTACACAGAATGATTTTGTAAATGTTCATTTATATACCTTAATTGTTTCCAAACTGTGCCTATAACGCGGCAGTAAAACGGTGGATCAAGCAAAACAGAAGTCATCGACATGGACCCACTAGCTGCAGAAGCTAGCTCTCCAATCAGCTAAACAGACTCAACAACGCCACGTTGACATGTTGGTGAATTTACTGAGGAATTTGTGAAACTGAAACAATACAAAAATGCCACTGTATGGTATTAATACTAACACAGACACTTGTTAAACGCCTTAGCATATTAGCTCATGCTAATGACGCTAGCTTTATTATAATATGCTAGCATGTACAAATATGCATAAAAACACATGAGACAATTTAGGAAGTATGAACAGTTTTACTTATCTTGTAAAATTTACAAATGATGCTTGGAGTTATGAATGAAGAATCCATACAAGTAAAAACGCTACGGTCAGCTAGAAGACGTAACGGCACTTCTACTTCCGATTGAAAGCTCTAAAAAAAAAAGGGGACTGCAGCACCTGCAGTGAGCGAACTTGTCCAAAAGATGGTGCCAAAGCATGAACAATTAAACACCTATTTAGTGTCTTTGCTTGTTTTTTTGAAAAATATTTGCATTGTGGCTGCCAACGAAGTAAAATCCATAAATTAGCTGCACTCTTTATAAGCCGGAGGGTTCAAAGCGCAGGAAAAAAAACAACGGCTTGTAGTCCGAAATGTATAGATACTCTGTATCTATTTAATTAATTTAATTATTTTTAAATAACATCTGGTTCCCAGATATCAGAATGTGTATACGTCCTTTTTCAGCACATTCAACAATGCCGTGATAATAATAACCATGATAATTTTTTGCTGCAGTATTTTTTGTTTTCCCATGCCAAACCACTTATGAATACACACGTGTTAATGGAACACCAGGAAGAATTACAAGTTACAACTCCAAGATAAAGCCTATTATGCCCTGCGAAATCCATAATCAGCTTTGGTCAGCTCAGTTTTTTGTTTTTTATGAGCTCGCTTATTGTAGTATCAGCTGGGAGCCAAACACCAGGCTGACCCGCCAATCTTTACTGAGGTGAGGCCACACTTTTCCCCGAGGACTTTTAAAAGTAACAAGTAAGTAACAAACAAATGCACTGCTTTTTCAGCTGTGTGTGTGTTCCTCTCAAACATCTTGCAAACTTTATGAGCTAATAAAAAAAGTCTTATGATCTCTTCCACATAGATAGGTGCCTGATAAACATCAGTGGTAATATGCAAGCATTAAAACTATTGTTGTAAACACGTAAGATTTCGCAAATTGAGGTCATAGATGCTAAAATAGCCAGTGAGTAGATGTTTTTGAACATGTACATTAGATTAGTCTGGTTACTTGTAATGCAGCGTCTTCAAATGTCTTCAAGGGAATATTGGTGTGATTATAAATGATCCGCAAATAGAAGCTTGTTATTCATGCTGCGGCGACAGAGTTTCCAGCACTTTTCTTTCAAAAAGATAATTACAGGGATCCCTGTGAGAGGCGTGAGAGACACGAGGAGATCCCTTTATCTTGAACTTTCTCTCTCGGTGCATGCATGTGCGTGTGTATTTGTGTGTGCGTGTTTACAAAGATGTGAGGTGTATCGATATGAATGTCGCCGGTATAGAATTACCGGACTGTTTGTATGATTGACAGGACAAAAGTCACCTCATCTCCCTAACACCGCCCTGTTCGTGTTCAAGGGCGCAACACGCTATTAACTAAATCCCGCTCTCACACATAAATGCACAGATCCCCTCCCAGACCGATGACCCCTCTCTTTTCAATGCAGTTTCCTGAAAATATTTAGGGAGAGCATGTCCCAAATTCCAAGCTGCTGTTTTGAGGCATGTTAAAAAAATGAATGCACTTTGTGACTTCAATAAGAATATTGGCATTTTTTTTCCATAACTTCAGTTGATTTATTTTGGAAAACCTTGTTACATTGTTTAATGCATCCAGCGAGGCATCACAACAAAATTAGGCATAATAATGTGTTAATTCCACGACTGTATATATCGGTATCGGTTGATATCAGAATCGGTAATTAAGAGCGTATACGTCAGCAGCCAAGAGGAGCTTTTGTAAACTGTAACCTGTTTTCCATTTTTATACTAATTGATAGAGCTGTCCGATAAGATCGGACTGCCGATATTATCGGCCGATAAATGCTTTAAATTGTAATATCAAAAATTATCGGTATCGGTTTCAAATAGTAAAATGTATTACTTTTTAAAACGCCGCTGTACGGAGTGGTACACGGACGTAGGGAGTAGTACAGAGCTCCAATAAACCTTAAAGGCACTGTCTTTGCGTGCCGGCCCAATCACATAATACCTTCGGCTTTTCACACACACAATTGAATGCCATGCATATTTGGTCAACAGCCATACAGGTCACACTGAGGGTGGCCGTATAAACAACTTTAACACTGTTACAAATATGTGCCACACTGTGAAACCACACCAAACAAGAATGACAAACACATTTCGGGAGAACATCCGCACCGTAACACAACAAAAACACAACAGAACAAATACCCAGAACCCCTTGCAGCACTAACTCTTCCGGGACGCTACAATATACACCCCCCGCTACCCCCTACCCCCACCTCAACCCCACCCACCTCAACCCCCTCATGTCCCAAATTCCAAGCTGTTGTTTTGAGGCATGTTAAAAAACATAATGCACTTTGTGACTTCAATAATAAATATGGCAGTGCCATATTGGCATTTTTTTTCCCATAACTTGAGTTGATTTATTTTGGAAAACCTTGTTACATTGTTTAATGCATCCAGCGGGGCATCACAACAAAATTAGGCATAATAATGTGTTAATTCCACGACTGTATATATCGGTATCGGTTGATATCGGAATCGGTAATTAAGAGTTGGACAATATCGGATATCGGCAAAAAAGCCATTATCGGACATCTCTAGTGTAAATGTTGCCCACGTTTTGCTCCACAGTTACTTTTATAACCCGTTATTTGAGTCTGTCTGCAAGATGTTCCATACTGGAGGCATTCCCAGATTGCAAATGAAGCCACGCCCCACCCTCTCCAAAAGTATCATAAGTCATCTTTTGAAAATGCACACTGTTTAAATACATATCTTGAAGTTGTCATAGCAAAAAACGTAAACGTTAAGTAGATTCACCCGGTCACGACATTAGATAGACCTGCATACTCAACATTAATGAAGTTGTTGCTAAGTATTGAGCTCAGAAAAAAAAAAAATACACCCTAGCTGAGCTGTGCAAGGTTAATGATTGATAGAAATTGGCCCTGCCTGGCCTCTCGGTACGGTCAATGACATCACCCGTGATTCCGCCTAATCGGCTTCCGAGCAGGCGGAGGTTGGCTCGTGGACTGGAACTTTGATGTGTGATTAGCAGCTGAGTCATTAACGATGCAGTGCCAAGGCTGCCACTAGTTGCACCACATGGGAGTTTTATCTTTAGTCTTTTATGTGCGATCAGGAGGAGGTGGGTTGAGGCGGAGGTCCTGCAGAGTGGGAGGTTCACTTGTCGGGTGGGCTGATTTGCTTTGCGGGGGTCTGATTTGAATCTTACGTTGCGTGTACATTTGTACTTACTTTTCCTCGTTGTTCCTGTCTCTCCAGTCCATGGCTCGTCCCTCTCTCTGGTCTCCAGCACCTCCTCCATGTACTCCACGGTGAGTATGCATTGCAAACCACGTAGCACACAAAAGAGATCACTAATAACATTCATGTTTTGAAAGGTCAACCCCTGTAAAATGATTGCATTTTGATTGAGACCACACCTAAGTATGTTTTCATAGAAATGCTTCTACTGCTCATCAAAATGGTAATTGATTAATTGCAGACCTCTTTTGACCTTATGGGATTGCAGTCTTTGCAATCGACTGGTTTTGGGCGTGGAGCGTAATTGTGGAATTTGCATAATTGCCCGTAATGCATTTGCAAAAAGAATAAACACATGAAAAGCAAAGGAAATATGTTTAGAACAGGGGTGTCCAAACTGCGGCCCGGGTGGCGTTTGCAGACCGCAGGTAATTTTTTAACGGCACATTCTAAAGATACTATTTTTTTTTTTTAAACATAAAAAGTGGAATTAAAAAAGCATACAGGTGAATTGTAACGAGAAATAGTTGCAATGTTGACTTTAATAGTTTTTTTCTTTAAAGTCCTCATTGCTCAAAAAATAATAATGAATCAAAATTAATTTTGTTATTAATTAATTATCTTCAAGCCTCCAAATACACCGCATCAAATATTACACTTTTAAATATTTTTAGGGGGAGAAATATTGCATACTTTGTGTTTTTGCCATATAAAAAACTGTTTTTCTTGACAAAAAGGGCATCAATAAAAAATTAAAAACATTTAAAAAAAAGTATACAAACTTGTAATCAATGAATGGATCTGAAGTTGATCAAGTTGAAAGTGTTGAAAGTAAAAAAAAAAATGTATGACTTACAATATTATGTTAGACCCACTCGACATCCATTGCATTCGGTCTCCCTAGAGGGGGGGGGGGGGGGTTACCCACATATGCGGTCCTCTCCAAGGTTTCTCATAGTCATTCACATCGACGTCCCACTGGGGTGAGTTTTTCCTTGCCCTTATGTGGGCTCTGTACCGAGGATGTCGTTGTGGCTTGTGCAGCCCTTTGAGACACTTGTGATTTAAAGCTATATAAATAAACATTGATTGATTGATTGATTGATTTTTAACACTAGTGGGGCCCTTTTGGATCTCCAAGAATTTTAGTGGGACTTTTATTTTTAAAACTGTCATTGCTCAAAAAACTACAATGAATCAATGGTGTTATGAATTTTTTACCTCGTTAGGGCTCCAATTACTTTGACTTAGACTTAAACTGAGACAAACTTTATTGATCCACAAGGGAAATTGTTCCACACAGTAACTCAGTAACAAAGGATGGAAAGGATAATGCAGGTATAAAGTAGACTACAAATGTACCATAGTAGCAGTATAAAATATAACATATATTCAATATTTACATATCATATGTACAGTATATAATATATACTGATATATTATATTATTATATTGTATTTTTATATAATGTATACAATATATAACAAATCCCAGTTACCACGTACAATATTACAGTAGGCCTATATGTAACAGCTGCAGCAAAAAAAAATTTTTTGGGGGGGGTTTGTGTTTTTGCCATAAAAACAGGGTTTTCTTTGCCAAAAGGGCATATATATATTTTTTTTTTAAACTTTATATTGACAGAAAAACCTGAAGTTGATCTAAAGATTTAACATTAAATAATAAAATATAATAATTACATAATAATATATGACTCTTTTTTTACATTTTTATGACTGAGACCTTGAGGGGGTCTATATATTGTATTGGTTTTCAAAAAGAAAAATGTCAAAATGGCCTGCGCATGCTTTCATTTTTCAGTGTGCGGCCCTCAGTGGAAAAGGTTTGGACACCCCTGGTTTAAAACTTTCTTCTGTCGCTTGTTTTTGTCATTTTTTTGATGTCCCAAGAGAGGCATACTTAGTTTAGTTTAGTCTTTATTTGGAGGGACAATGCACAGAAACATTAAACTCAAAGACAGATATGTTCTGTACCAGATTATAGCTAAATAGCTCATTTCCATCTGCAGTCCCTGGCTACCTAAATTAAAGGGATACAAAAATCATGCAATAGAATTATGAGAGTAAAATCATATAATAGCATGTAATAAAATTAAGAAAAGTCATAAAATGCCCTTTCATGGACACATACTTAATATACAAAACAACCACACCTCATTTACATCATCAAACAAAGACACACAGTTTTTGCAGGGTAGCCTAGAAAAGGTACATACTATTTTCATCAACAACATAATGAAAGGCCACAAGTTGGACCATACCATACCATAAATGTGGGGGGAAATGAGTGTTTCCATGGTGACGGCCGGCATACATGCAAAAACCTTGTTTAAAAAGGGTGGTCTTTTGCACTTGTTGTCAATTTTACGCACAGCCTTAATAGATCACCCGCGACACACCCACTAATAGTACTGTACACGCAATTTTATAGTTTACACACACTATTGGATCTTAGTAGATCAGGCCCTGAGTACAATAACTCTGCAAACACAGAAATGACCACACAACAAACACACATTAGGCAAAAGAAAAAGCACTTTCCTTTAAGCAAGTTGAAGTGTCTCTGACCATCTCCTTACAAGGTAAATTGAGTTAAAGACCCCCTGATCAAGAGGGCTACACTGCAAAAAGTCAGTGTTCAAAAACAAGAAAAAAAAATCAAAAATTAGGGGTATTTTATTTGAACTAAGCAAAATTATCTGCCAATAGAACAAGAAAATTTGGCTTATCAAGACTTTCCAAAACAAGTAAAATTAGCTAACCTTAATGAACCCAAAAATACCTTAAAATAAGTATATTCTCACTAATAACAACTGTACTACTATATGTGTACGTATTTTCTATTGTTTCATTGAAAATAAAACAGCAAAGTCCATTTGGCTGTCATCTGCTTTAATATGAGACACAATTGTGTCAAAGTCATGATTTTTTTTCATGCTTGAAATAAGAAATGATTACCTTGAAAAAGTAGTTTTATACTTGTGAGTGTTGATGACACAGCTTTGCAACAGTTGATATTCTAGTTCATAGGTCATAAAATCTCAGCAACAAGCTGTAATATCTTACTGAGATCATTTAGGACCAAAACACTTAAAACAAGTAAAACACTAACATAAAATCTGCTTAGTGAGAAGAATTATCTTATCAGACAGAAAATAAGCAAATATCACCCTTATTTGAGATATTTAATCTTACTTAATTTTCAGTTTTTGCAGTGCATTACTTGCAAAATATGGCTAGGAAGTTGCTAAGTTGGCAACAGAGATCCCTCCTGCTATATGTTCTTATACTCTGGCAGACCAGGTTTGTTGTAATAATGCGATAGTGAGTGAGGGCAAACAGGGAGTGCCAGATTTATTTATGGCAGTCTGCCAAATGATCTTTGGGAAACACCGGACATGTCAGGGTGTCGTTACGTTTTTCCGGCTCTTTAATTCCTTAATTGAACTGGTGACTCACAGTCATTGTGAAAAGTTGCGTGCCATCAGCAGTTTATTTTGGAACCAGATAAACATGTTTTGTCTTTTGTTTTCAGAATGATGAAATAGCGGGCCGTGTATCTGTTATTCACGCAATCAACCGCAGCCTCTAACACCCACACTGTACAACAATGTCGATAACGCACACACTTTTGTCTGGCACCGCCCCCCATTTGCGCTTTAACCAATGAGAGCTGGGAGCCACACAACCTGGCCCCTCCTTCTCCATATGTGGGCAGGTTTACTCACCTGGGCAGGTGAAGCATACAGTCTGCCAGACAGTCGTTTCGGTTTCTCGTCCCTCTAGCCAGAGGTTCGGGACTGGAGGAAAAATGATGCCAACTTTCTCGCTTACAGGCACAGTCACATCTTTCCAACTAACGGTATGGTTTCAGAAGGACATGCGGATGCAGGATTATTTACTTTTGAGGACATCCATTTCTCATATACCTGCAATTTTGACAGGATGAGATACCTGGAATCCTAATCAGATAGGTTTTTCTGCCAAGCTTATCAAGTGTGGTTGTGAGAACATGTTTTTAGGTCATTGGTGTGTTTGTTTGTGAAGTACAAGTCATGTAGATTGTTGTTTTCTTGACAGACAGGCTGCTCTATATTTGTGTACCCAGGAGCAGTTCATCATGTGCGCTAGATAGACAGCTCTGTGTGTACGTGTGTGCGAGCGTGTGTGTGTGTGTGTGTTTTGTGTGCTTGCTCAACACTGAACTCTACATGACCAGACACACAGGCGTTTCAAAAAGGTCTGAAAAAAACATTACTTGTAACATTTATGTTATTAAGACTTCCCATGTGATTGAGAGTAAAGTTCTACTTGTATAAGCCTTGTTGCTTTTAAGGGTGCAAATTTACTGAATAATGTAAAAAAATAAATAAATAAAAAATCTTCCCAGATTTGCTGCGTTGTGTGAAGTAAAATGGGAAACAATGTTTAATTCATCTAGCACAGATCTGGGCAAATTAAAGCCCAGGGGCCCGAATGTGGACCGTTAAGCTTTTCAATCTGGCCCGCCGGACCCTCCCAAATATTTTTTTTTGTTTTTTAAGATGGAAACTGTAGCTGCCATTATGATGTGCAGTGATGTTTTCAAATGACCGTAAGTCTTGAACTATACAAAGTATTTTAATGGTTGGAATCTGCGCTTTTGCATGATGTACTTGTTACTATGGTAATCTAATTAGTTACTATGGTAATCTAAGTCACAGCAGCTCAGACGAGGCACCAAGCAGTGTGGGTGGGGAGCGTTTCCACAGAGTGTTTCCAGAGCGGCCAGCCTGAAATGTGGGTGTCAGGGACAGACGCGGAAGGAGATTTTTACAACAAAGTTCTGAAGCTTAGTGATATATCAGACACATCAGATTGTAGGTGTGTGTTTTTTTTACCCATCGTGTTCATATTTCGCTGCGTTTGTTGCATTTTTGTTGCGTTTCGCTTGATTGTAAAATATGTCGATCGAGAGGGGGTGTGACGTTCCTATTTTGTCAATATTCAGTGTTTTATCGTTCATAGTTAATATTGTTTAATACCACATTCTTTATTTTCATGTACATTCTGGGTGTCTCATTCAGTTAAAAAATTCAAAACCCCATTCCATTTTTTGAAGGCGGTCTGTCATAAAGTTTTTAGCGTTCAATCAGACATTATTGTGAGTTTTTGTATTAGTGTTCCAAAAAATAGGACCCAAGCACACAGCTTTTCACAGCTGACATATATATATATGTATGTGTGTGTGTGTGTGTGTGTGTGTGTGTGTGTGTGTGTGTGTGTGTGTGTGTGTGTGTGTAAAATAGATAGATAAATAGACCGGCCCCCATACACAATTTTTTGTCTAAATTTGGCCCCCCAAGTCAAAATAATTCTCCAGGCCTGATCCATCACAAGGGTCTCCAACACTATTTACCTGGGGGCCGCTGTGGAGGTTGGGGTGAAGCTGGGCTGCACAAAGTTTCCTTCAGAATTTTAACCACGCCACAAAATTTATACCAACAGCTATAGTGACCGTGATTATGGTAGGCCTGAATTAATTTGAATGTAATATTTACTAGGGGATCCAAAGGTCATTAAAAAGTATTAAAAGTCATTAAAAACATTAAAAACGATGTCCAGAGGCATTATAAAAAATGTCAAAAAAGTTTTTCTAATTGGTGAAAAACTGCACTTCAGTATGTTCAATATTTATTTAAGTGCAATTTTGTTAACAAATATTAAGAGTCCATTTAATTTTGATGTTTGTTTACCTATTTTGGATAATTAAGTTACCGAACTTCCAATTACAAAGACTAAATATAATACTACAGTAATAAAAACATGTTTATTGCGTTTGAACGGGTTACTTGCATTGTTATTATTATATATTATGATTACATTAGTGCTTAATTCTGCCACAGTTAATACAAACTATTTAAATATTCCACATTATTATTGTCGACCCAGCAGGCACAAGACATTGATGCAACGTTGATTATACATACATGTCCTTTTTAAAACTGACTTTAAAACAACGTTGCAAAATAGTTGATGTCCAACGTTGGATCCACGTTGTTGGTTGGGAAATGACCAATTTTCAAAGGTCTAATCGACGTCACAACCTGACATTGAATGAACGTTGTCAATGAGCATTTAGTGTCAACGTTGTATTTGTGTTGGTTGAGACATGACCAAAAATCAATGGTCATATCAACGTCAGAGCACAACATGGATTAGACGTCATCAAAAAGCATGTTGTTTCAACGTTCTGTTATGAGTTGGTCAACGTCAGGAACTAATTCAACAACTTCTCAATGTTGTTTTAATGTCTTGTGCCTGCTGGGAAATGCTTACAATTTACAACACACAGACAATTGTATGCTTTTGACTATATATAATACAGATCTGCTTTAAGTTCCATTAAAAAGGCATTAAAAGCAATAACTTAGATTTGCTGATAACTGCAGAAACTCTATTTAATGTAAAAAATTTATATTTTGACGCTGTTGAGTTCCCCAGGAGATGGTCAGCGACACTTTTGCTTGCTTACAGGAAGTTGCCCTTTGTGGTGCCCAATGTGTGTTTGTGGTGTCGTCATTTTTGGGTCTCCACCGTTATTGTAGTCAAGATCCTAATGTATTGAACTTGGCAGGTGCGGAGGTCGCAATTACACTGAACTATTAAGTTAAGTGGAGAGCCACAAAATATGGAATATACAGGTGAAGCTCAGAAACATCGTGCAAAGGTTTGTTTATACTAGCAATTAGATTTAAATGGTGAAGCTAATATTTGACATAGGCTCATAACATTCATCTCAATATATTTGAAGATTTTTTTTTCATATAATTTTGATGATTTTGGCTTACAGCTTATGAAATCCTCGAATTGAACATTTCAGAAAATGTAAAAAAAAATGGTAAACCATGATCATCAAAATATTCCCAAATGAATGCTTCACTTTGTATGCAATGAGTTAATATCACATATTAGTTTCACATTTGAAGTTAAATTGTTGACATGAATGGACTTTAACACCCTCCATCCATCCATTTTCTACCGCTTGTCTCTTTTGGGGTTGCGGGGTGTGCTGGAGCCTATCTCAGCTACAATATTCAAATTTTTCGAGTTTCACTTGTATGCTTTTGAGACACCAATCTAACAGACGGAAAGTTTTTCCCAATCATTTTGATAATAGATTAAAAAAAACTATTTGTATGTTTAGATTTCTATTAAATGTTCAGTAAGATGTTGTACTTGTTAAATTTTACATAATTGTCTTGATCCATTTTAGCCAATTCCTCACATAAACCTAACTTAAACTTAAATATAGACTTTAACTCTAAAAATGAGTCGTAAAGCCCAATGTGCTGTTTTTCTTGTGCCTTTTAAAAGCTCTTTATCGTTACTTCTAAAAAGTTTTCTATTAGGGGTGTGAATTCAGAACGGATTATTAAATCAACACGTACATCAATTCACACCTATGTCTTTTTTGGTATAATAACTACAGCAAAACTTTTTCAAAATAGGTTACAGGTTAGAAAAGAAAAATTATCCTAATGGGGGAAAAAAAAAAATGTTTTTATTTTTTTTTAATTCTTTTAAATTGATTTTTGAAAATTATGTATCAATTTAGAGCCGGGATGAATAAGAATCGCGATCTAAATGGGAATCCATTTTTTGTGCACCCCTATTTTTTAATATTTGAATGTTATGTATTGTCTCGTTATTAAGCCAAAAAAGTAACCGTGGTGTGCAATGCTGTGAAATGGACCCTTACCTGTTTTTTCCCCTAAGACCGATTTGTTATTAGCTCTTTATTATTTGCTCCAGTCAGTTTGAGTAAAGCATTTCCACAATCTCCCATCTTGTTATGTTCACGTGTGTCCAATACACGTAAATATGGGTGTTGCACGTTTCTTTGTTTTTGGTTAACAGTGTCAGGGTGTGTTGTGAACGTTGCAGGCTTTTGCTTTGCTTTTGCTTCCCTACTATTGTTACTATGGCGACAATAGGACACACTCTTGTGCACAGATGTGTCGGTAAAGTGCCTGCAGGAGGGACATCTCTGCTTTCCAGACATTGTACACCACACAATCGTCAGTTTATAAAAGGTTTTTTTTTTTTTTCCTTAGAGCTGAACTGTAGAACAGGAGTTAAGACATGGGATAGTTTAAAAAAAATAATAATGTAATAATTCTCTCTCTTTCTACTGTCTTTTTTCATAGAATGAGGAGAAGTCTCAGTCAGAGGTAAGGAATCTATTTTTTTTCTTTTATTTCCATGTTCCATGTTCAGTAGTTGGACTTGTTGGAACATTTGGGGGCGTTTTCACACTTGTATCTTGTTACACATCCACATGACTGCATTGTGACTGACCATGTAACCTGTCGGAACACCTGTGTGCAACACCCCGGCACATTCGTACATCCGCCGTGTTTCATCTCTGCACACATCAGGACTTTTCCTAATTTATCACCACGGTCGTGTGTGTCTGTATGTGTCTGTCTTTGTGTGTGCACGCAAATTACAGGCTTTTTGTTTTTCATGTAAGTGCCTTTTTTTTTATGTCCCCAGATCCGCAAGTTACGCCGGGAGCTGGATGCCTCCCAGGAGAAAGTTTCCGCACTAACAACACAGCTGAGCGCTAACGTGAGTGAACACGCACAATGCATCCCACTAGTGTTTAATGAGCCTCAGTGCTAATTACCAGTAAGTGTCGTTTTGACTTGGGGGCTGCATTGGGCTAAAAAAACGTAAAGTAACTATGTATATATATATATATATATATTTTTTTTTTTTTTTTTTTAATATATATATGTAGCTTATACATATAGTATATATATACAGTACAGGCCAAAAGTTTGGACATACTTTCTCATTCACAACACAACTGATGGTCCCAACCCCATTGATAAAGCAAGAAATTCCACTAATCAACCCTGATAAGTCACACCTGTGAAGTGAAAACCATTTCAGGTGACTTCCTCTTGAAGCTCATCGAGAGAATGCCAAGAGTGTGCAAAGCAGTAATCAGAGCAAAGGGTGGCTATTTTGAAAGAACTAGAATATAAAACATGTTTGCAGTTATTTCACCTTTTTTTGTTAAGTACATAACTCCACATGTGTTCATTCATAGTTTTGATACCTTCAGCGACAATCTACAATGTAAAAAGTCATGAAAATAAAGAAAACGCATTGAATGAGAAGGTGTGTCCAAACTTTTGGCCAGTACTTTATATATATATACAGTATGTATATACAGTATGTAGCTTATACATACAGTATACATATATATATATAGCTATTACATACAGAGAATATTCCTTTAATGAATATATAATTAATAATTGATATTATGCGCCGTGGCGCAGTGGAAGAGTGGCCGTGCGCGACCCGAGGGTCCCTGGTTCAATCCCCACCTAGTACCGACCTCGTCATGTCCGTTGTGTCCTGAGCAAGACACTTCACCCTTGCTCCTGATGGGTGCTGGTTAGCGCCTTGCATGGCAGCTCCCTCCATCAGTGTGTGAATGTGTGTGTGAATGGGTAAATGTGGAAGTAGTGTCAAAGCGCTTTGAGTACCTTGAAGGTAGAAAAGCGCTATACAAGTACAACCCATTTATCATTTATTTATTTATTTATTTATTATTGGATATTAAGAGTATGTGAAATTTGACTCCTACCTTGTTTACATGACGACCTTCTTAAAGTTTTGTAATCATTCAGAAATATCATGCAGCTAAAACGCGACAATCAAGGATAAATGTGGAGAGAGTGTTTTGCATTTTTCCCATTGTGCATTGTGAGGGATTTAAATGGGTGTAATTTCGATTTATTTTTTTTTGATACATGAATGTTTTACAACGTTCATTGACCAGGTTGTGTCATGTGTGTTGACTTTTTTTGTTGGTTGCATGTTTTGTTTTTTTGCACCATGATTAGGGAAGGTAGTTTGGATTGGGTCGTATAGGTAGATTCTGTGCTGTACTCATTTTATATCACAATTTATGGTCACTGACTTAATTTATATATATAAAGGTTTATTTGAAATAGAGACGAATACAGAAACATAGACATCTGAAACAGTTATCCAATGTATGCATCATAGTGTTTGTAGCCAAAGCTAATTTACAACACTTGTCCCCAACAACAACAACACAGATCCAACATCATTAAAATAGGAAAATAAAAAGAATAAGGCAAAGATGAGTCGATAATAATGATAATAGTAATAATACAGACAAAGTGAAAACTAGATAAAAAACAATAATAATAATAACACAGACAAAGTGAAGACTAGATAAAAACCAATTAGTAAAAATTAGTAAAAACTAAACATGGGAACACGATTGTTGCTCAACTAGCCACAATTTTGTTTGTTTTTTGAAAGTGACAAGTGCAGGTATACTTTTCAAAGTGTTAGGTAGAGAGTTCCATAGTTTTGGTCCTTTTATTGAAAAGGCAGTCTGGGCAAAAGATGTTCTACAGAATGGAACGCAACAGTTACCTTTTAACATTGCTCGGGTGGTAGATCTAGTACCACTTTGCAGTCTTGTAATTGCCTTGCAGAGCAATTGGGGAGCAGAGTTATCCAATTTAGTCATGTTGTCTGCCTTATTATAAACTCATGACGTCTCGCGGGGCTAACTGAAGACGTCGGCGGGCGGTAGTTTGGACACCCCTGTTCTGCACGTATTGTTGAGATAGCAATGCTCTGTTTTGACAGCGAGGTTGTGCAGAAAACAAATTTGCTCCCAGAACATGTCATTTTACATCTGGTGGAGCCATGGAAAAGTCTTTGAGCACCTCCTGGGGTGATCCTTACACCATCTATTTTGCACGAGCTTCTCCGTGCTTCACCGCTTATCTAGCCGGCTGAGTCCGTGCACGTTGGTGGCTTCTGTGGATGAAAGATATGCATGGAAAGGCAAAGGTCTTAGATTACAGCACAGAGTCATGTCCCAGCACACTGCCGAGCAAGCGGCTGTCCCAGATATGCCCGAAAGATTTACGGCTTTTGACTCCTGGACGTGTCTCTGTGGGGCGAAGAACACAGACAGAATACAGTCCATCTGGCGAGGGATTATCGGGAGGGAGTGCAGGGTGATAACGGAGGTTCTTTGTTTAAATGTATGATTTCACTGCACAAGCCCACAGACAAAATGACACACCTTAGAGCCCCGAAGCCAAAACTCTCAGAGGATCTCTGTTGCAGAATCCCACCTTGAATCACACATCTGTCAGCATCTTGCTCGACTGTCTCTCTTTCAATCTACCCCTCACCCAAGAGGGCACCCCTGAGTGTGAACCAAGTTAAACAGCTCCTTAAATGATGGCCTTGCAACGGTAAAGAACAGGGCTTGGCATTGGCACTGACTTTAAGATACGTGATTGATTGATTGAAACTTTTATTAGTAGATTGCACAGTACAGTACATATTCCGTACAATTGACCACTAAATGGTAACACCCGAATAAGTTTTTCAACTTGTTTAAGTCCACGTAAATCAATTCATGGTACAAATATATACTCTGTACTTCTCCCAACGACCGTGTACACAGCGGCGTTTGAAAAAATCATAAATTTTACTTTTTGAAACCGATACCGATAATTTTGAAACCGACACCGATCATTTCCGATATTACATTTTAAAGCATTTATCCGCCGATAATATCGGCAGTCCGATATTATCGGACATCTCTAGTAGAAACACGTTACAGCAAAAAGTAACCAGATATTAACAGCACATTTTGAAGTAGATTAAAGGCCTACTGAAATGCGATTTTCTTATTTAAACGGGGATAGCAGGTCCATTCTATGTGTCATACTTGATCATTTTGCGATATTGCCATATTTTTGCTGAAAGGATTTAGTAGAGAACTTCGACGATAATGTTCGCAACTTTTGGTCGCTGATAAAAAAGCCTTGCATGTACCGGAAGTAGTAGACGATATGTGCGTGACGTGACCGGTTGTGGAGCTCCTCACATCTGCACATTATTTACAATCATGGCCACCAGCAGCGAGAGCGATTCGGACCGAGAAAGCGACGATTTCCCCATTAATTTGAGCGAGGATGAAAGATTTGTGGATGAGGAAAGTGAGAGTGAAGGACTAGAGGGCAGTGGGAGCGATTCAGATAGGGAAGATGCTGTGAGAGGCGGGTGGGACCTGATATTCAGCTGGGAATGACTAAAATAGTAAATAAACACAAGACTCTATTAGCCACAACACAACCAGGCTTATATTTAATATGCCACAAATTAATCCCGCATAACAAACACCTCCCCCCTCCCGTCCATATAACCCGCCAATACAACTCAAACACCTGCATAACACACTCAATCCCACAGCCCAAAGTACCGTTCACCTCCCCAAAGTTCATACAGCACATATATTTCCCCAAAGTTACGTACGTGACATGCACATAGCGGCACGCACGTACGGGCAAGCGATCAAATGTTTGGAAGCCGCAGCGTACTCACGGCACCGCGTCTGCGTATCCAACTCAAAGTCCTCCTGGTAAGAGTCTCTGTTGTCCCAGTTCTCCACAGGCCAATGGTAAAGCTTGACTGTCATCTTTCGGGAATGTAAACATTGAAACACCGGCTGTGTTTGTGTTGCTGCAGTCAGACGCAATACACCGCTTCCCTCTTACAGCTTTCTTCTTTGCTGTCTCCATTGTTCATTGAACAAATTGCAAAGGATTCACCAACACAGATGTCCAGAATACTGTAGAGTTGTGCGATGAAAACAGGCGACTTAATAGCTGGCCACCATGCTGTCCCAAAATGTCCTCTACAATCCGTGACGTCACGCGCGGGCGTCATCATACCGAAACGTTTTCAGCAGGATATTTCGGCGCGAAATTTAAAATTGCACTTTAGTAAGCTAACCCGGCCATATTGGCATGTGTTGCAATGTTAAGATTTCATCATTGATATATAAACTATCAGACTGCGTGTTCGGTAGTAGTGGGTTTCAGTAGGCCTTTAATAATAGTTTTGAAAAAATTATGCAATATATCCCTGCATACATCAGCAGCTTAATTAGGATCCTTTATAACCTGTTTTGAAATGGATCTATTGTTATTTATATGCCAAATAATGTATCCTAATTTAGATTGTTATTGTGATGTATGAATGTACAAATGGGAGAGTTGGGATTTTGTTAGTTTACAGTATCCTGACAAAGCTTAGGTACTGCCATCTCTTGAGATGCGAGTCCGATACAGACTGAGCCTCTGCTGCCCAATACATCATGATGCTTGGTCCATGTATTTCTGAATGTTGCCATTTTTTTCTGAGTCGAAGTTGAAGGTTGTGTTCTACAGGCTCACCTGGTGGCAGCGTTTGAGCAGAGTCTGGGCAACATGACCATCAGGCTGAAGAGTCTCACTTTAACTGCTGAGCAAAAGGTGAGAGAGGTCCAGCAGAGGAAAGGGTTATTCATATACATATATTCTCATACGTGATTTTTGCATCCCTGTGTCAGGACTCTGAGCTGAATGAGCTGAGGAAGACTATAGAGCTGCTGAAGAAGCAGAACGCTGTCGCTCAGGCCGCTATCAATGGGGTCATCAACACACCTGAGCTCACGCCTAAAATGGACAAGACAGGTACATACAAACCTCTGTATGATGATGATATTAGTTAAAAAGTAAACTTACTGAAATAATTTAGGACCAAAACCCTTAAAACAAGTAAAAGACTCTAACATAAAATCTGCTTAGTGAGAAGAATTATCTTATCAGGCAGAAAATAAGCAAATATCACCCTTACTTGAGATATTTAATCTTACTTAGATTTCAGTTTTTGCAGTGTATGGCGTCAAAACGGTGCCAAAATCTGTGTGCATAAACCTACTCTAATCAATTGTGTCTGTCTTTCAGCAGGGAGTAACGGCAGCCTCCACCATCAGCAGCAGCAGCAGCAGCAGCATCAGCAGCCAGACCTGCGCATCAGGAGGCAGCACTCCTCCGACAGTGTCAGCAGCGTGGCCAGCGCCACCAGCCACTCCAGTGTGGGCTCCAACATGGACGTAGATGCTAAAAATAAGAAGAAAAACAAGAAGAATTGGGTAGGATATCACACACAAATGGATCTAAAAAAAAACTTGAGTGTGCGATTAGTTACAGACAAGCAGCCTGACGGACAAATCATGTTAATTTTGTCTTTGTGTTGATCTTGCATGTTTCGTCTCATCTTCAGACATCTTTATCTGGGGAAAAGGTGAAGGCTAACTTAGATTTAGATTGTATAGCAAGTGTGTTAGTCATTTGCAGGTCAACATTTTGAGGCATAAGCTGACAATTTGAAGAACTACTCTTTTATAGTATCTGCTAGGGGTGTACCGATCTGATACTGATATCCGATGTCTGTCCGACATCAGCAAAAATAGGTATTGGATTATATCGGCCAAACGTCCAATACAAGCAGTCTGTTCTTCCACTATCATGTCTTCTTCCTATCTTGGTAGACAGATGACAGGTTGTCTCCATTTGAGAGTTTTTTAATAGTCTTTAATTCAAAACAATGTAAAGCGAAACATTCAGAAATAAAGTATGTTAATATAACTTACATGAGATTTAAACATTTTTGAATTAAGATTTTTAATTGTTTACTTTTAATTTCCCCTTGGGGATTAATAAAGTATTCTGATACAAAATAACATCTCGGTAACGTTCCAACGTTAAAGAAATGCATTTAAACAAATGTGCTAGCTCCATGCTAATTTACATGACATTCTCCATTTACATGCTACTGATTAGCATTAGTGCCTTTACATGGCGATTTCAACACCTCCAAATTTGATGCACTAAGAAGCACGTTACAATCACACTGCTAATATGTAATAATTGTAATATTTAAAAGTACATATAGGTGCACAAAAAAATTTGATTCACATCCAAATCTTGATTCTTATTCATCCTGATTTTAAATCAATTCATAATTTTAATAAATCAACTAAAATAAATAGTTCAATAAGTAACTTTTGTATATACTGTATATAAGAATAATTGTTTTAGGCCATCTCCGTGTAAGCAGAAGGAGCTTTTCTAATCTCTAACCAGTTTCCTTATAATTATCATACCAAATTAATACATCGGTTTGAATCGGGAATTGTGTTGAATCGAGAATTGATTATGAATCAAATCGTCTTCCCCAGGAATCGGAGTCGGATCAATTCGTTAGGTGCCTAAAGATTCACACCCCTAGTACTTTATAGGGATCAACAAAAAAACAAGACAGGCACTCTAAACTTAAAAGCAAAGACTACACTGCAAAAAGTCAGTGTTCAAAAACAAGAAAAAAATATACAGAAATTAGGGGTATTTTATTTGAACTAAGCAAAATTATCTGCCAATAGAACAAGAAAATTCGACTTGTCAAGACTTTCCAAAACAAGTAAAATTAGCTAACCTCAATGAACCCAAAAATACCTTAAAATAAGTATATCTTCACTAATAACAAGTGCTCTTTTCTTGGTAGAAAAAAAAGAGACCTTTTTGCTCAATATGTTGAAAAATATTCTTAAATTAAGTAAATGCTAGTGCCATTATCTTGACATAATGATATGCATCATGATTTTTTTTTTCATGCTTGAAGTAAGAAATTATTACTTTAAAAAAGTAGTTTTATACTGGTGAGTGTTAGTGACACAGCTTTGCATCAGTTGATATTCTAGTTTCAAGCATGTTTTACTCAATATAGGTCATAAAATCTCAGCAACAAACTGTAATATCTTACTGAGATAATTTAGGTCCAAAACCCTTAAAACAAGTAAAACACTCTAACATAAAATCTGCTTAGTGAGAAGAATTATCTTATCAGACAGAAAATAATCAAATATCACCCTTATTTGAGATATTTAATCTTACTTGCTTGACACTCAGCATCAAGGGTTGGAATTGGGGGTTAAATCACCAAAAATGATTCCCGGGCGCGGCCACCGCTGCTGCCCACTGCTCACCTCACCTCCCAGGGGGTGATCAAGGGGATGGGTCAAATGCAGAGAATAATTTCGCCACACCTAGTGTGTGTGTGACAATCATTGGTACTTTAACTTAACTTTAACTTAGATTTCAGTTTTTGCAGTGCACTTCCTGACAATGGCAGACACACCTCGGACAAACTGAAATGAAGGCATATTTGTAAACGAGTCTCCGGCATGCAGAGCCCACATCATCACAACAACATATCACTTAATTAAGCCTTTTCTAACATTCTACACTACAAAATAGGTATAAGTATGTATTATATGAGCCGATATCGGACTAAAGTCAAGGCTCCAATATCGGTATCGTATACACTGCAAAAAGTCAGTGTTCAAAAACAAGAAGAAAAAAATACAAAAATTAGGGGTATTTTATTTGAACTAAGCAAAATTATCTGCCAATAGAACAAGAACATTTGGCTTGTCAAGACTTTCCAAAACAATTAAAATTAGCTAACCTCAAGGAACCCAAAAATACCTTAAAATAAGTATTTTCTCACTAATAACAACTGTACTACTATATGAGTACGTATTTTCTATTGTTTCATTGGAAATAAAACAGCAAAGTCTATTTGGCTGTCATCTGTTTTAATATGAGACACAATTGTGTCAAAGTCATGATTTTTTTTTTATGCTTGAAATAAGAAATTGTTACTTTAAAAAAGTAGTTTTATACTTGTGAGTGTTAATGACACAGCTTTGCAACAGTTGATATTCTAGTTTCAAGCATGTTTTACTCAAAATAGGTCATAAAATCTCAGCAACAAGCTGTAATATCTTACTGAGATCATTTAGGACCAAAACCCTTAAAACAAGTAAAACACTCTAACATAAAATCTGCTTAGTGAGAAGAATTATCTTATCAGACAGAAAATAAGCAAATATCACCCTTATTTGAGATATTTGATCTTACTTAGATTTCAGTTTTTGCAGTGTAGGAAGTGAAAAAATTGTATCGGCACACCCCTATTATGCACCAACTAATGAAAAACTGTAGACATCAGAACATCTTTTTGGCCAGCAAATGACTATAGTGCTCATTATGTAGTTTTTATCAGTCACAAGTTCATTATTAATGAGGATTATACAGGATAAAAAAAAATCAAGACTTGAGATAATAATTCTCTCTTTTTTTATTACCTGAAGAAATTCTTGTGCACCGGAGGACAAATGAGAGACGAAGATGTATGCAATCTTTAAATGCATCCTTTCTGTCGTCACCCTGTGTTTGGTGTTAGCTATAGCTGTGTGGTCAGACCCTGGTCCCGATGTAGGCGGAGCTCCCTGCTGCTTTGTGCTGGCGGTGTTAAAACATGTGTCGAGTTTCCAGTTTTAGGTGACTGTGATAATAAACCGCTCCTCCTCCCCCTATATCTGTGTGTTTGTAGTGAGCTTAGCACCATGCAGGTGCTCATGCCCGGTGAAATGCTGAGTGCATGGAGTTCATAATGGCCCGAAAAGCCCTTTAATGTCACGGTGCTTGCATTGTAGCTGCCAGAACGTCCACAATCTGCTTTCCACCTGTCGTGCTGTGCTGTGTATGTCTCTTCATAACACGCCCACGTGAACATGTGCTGTTTTGTCTCTCTGTCTTCATTTGCTTCGCTTCATGTGGCAGGTCTACGAGGTAAGATTAGTGCACCCTGCTAACGAAAAAGAAAAGAAAGCAGCCTAACAACCCTTTTAGGTTACTAACCTATTTTCCTTTCTTAGAGCACTCTCCCTTTCCTAAACACTGCTTCCCCTTGCACACACACACACTCCTCTTCTAGTTCTTTTTAAGGAAAAAAGCATTCTGAAATACTCTCAGCAAGGTTGGTTGGGTCCAATCGGTGTTAATAGTCTTTAATAGAATAGAATAGAGTTTTATTGTCGTTATTACAGTGAACAGGTTCAAAGAACAACAAAATTGGAGCAGATCCCCTAAGGTGAATACACAATAATTTAGTAATATAAATAGTAAAAAAAGAAGATATGTGTCTATTAGAGATGCGCGGATAGGCAATTATTTCATCCGCAACCGCATCACAAAAGTCGTCAACTATCCGCCATCCACCCGAACTAACATTTAATCAAAACTGCACCCGCCCGCACCCACCCGTTGTTATATATCTAATATAGACGATGCAAGGCATTAGTGAGGTTATAAAGCTTTTGCCTGTTAAAGAAAGGAGACTGATCCAATGGAGCAGAGACATTCAATGCGTGCCACGCTGTCACGGCCCAGACGCACACCAGTGCGCAATCATCTGGGAGCCGCGCTGAGCACACCTCCAAGCGCGCTCGCGCCACTCAAACTGCTGCAGGCAGCTGCGTTCTATCTTGTTTTAACATCCTGTGGCACTCTTCTGGGATCACGGCGGACGAAACTGCTCATGCTCAGGGTGTTTGTGGAGGTTCGGGGTTTTGCACAAATGTGATGCACCATGTTAGATGTCCCAGTTTTGTGACTGTCGTAGACATAAACAGCGTCGCAGCTCTTGCAAATCACGTAGCCAGCATTACTATCATCCTGATTTCCAACCTCATAAAAACGAGTCCACGCTGAACTTTTCTGGCCTTTTTTTCCCCTGGTCTTTAGTATTCCCTTTTTTAGTTTGTCGCGTACCACGTTTGCTGCCGGCGTTGCCATCTCTTTTTTTTTTCTTCTTCTGTTGTGGCATATGCTGCAGGTGCCTGCTCGTTTTTCGTATGTGGGTAACAACATTTAACTATGCATGTATATTTCCGAATTGGTTTAACTGCCACCCGCCTGAATCTATTTAAAATCTAATTTTTTTTATTTCAACCGCCCGAAACGACCCGCGGATAAAATCTTTTTTTTTTTTTTTTCAACCGCCCGACCCGCGGATAATCCGCGGACTCCGCGGTTGTGTCCGCAAACCGCGCATCTCTAATATGTATATATCCACACACATGCACATATGCATATATATATATATATACATATACACATATAACATTATTGCACATTATAGTCCGAAAAAATAAAAAGACATGACACATGAGGACATGACGGACACATTGTGCTCACTCAGTGCCTGTTTAATGCAACTATGGCTCTTGGGTAAAAACTGTTTTTTAAGTCTATTTGTGCCCGCTTTTAGCACCCTATAGCGTCTGCCCGAGGGTGTTAGTTCTAGGTGGCAGTGCCCGGTGTGGGATTTGATCATCTTACTCTAATGTGGACTTTTACAAAAA
>NC_084562.2:16450000-16500000 GCF_033978685.3 Nerophis lumbriciformis | reverse complement strand
TCAAACATTTAAACAATAACTTTCCTAAATTGCACTCTAGAAATAATAAATAAATGCTTATTTTTAGCTATGAGAAACTGCTTTGCACATTAATAAAATATATTAGCACTTTTTTTTTTTTTTTTTTTTTTTTTACAGTATGGACATTTTAATCAGTATCATAATGCAGATTAAAAGGTGCTTTATCATCCAAACTTTTTCCACTCGGGGCCAAATACCGAAAAGCCAAAACATTTTGATGGGCCTTTATTTTGTAAATACATTTAAAAAAATCTACAAACAGACATTTATTTATTTAAAGACGAAATATTGTGTCGGCTTTGTGTTAAAGGGGATAAAATATTATTATTATTAATAGTTAGTGGTATATACAATATCCACTTTTTTTCATTACATTACAAATTTTTTTTAGTCTTACTGTTGTTTTGATTTTATTTTTACAAGTCGCCGCAAGACCGAAAAAAAATCTAACTGTGGGCCGCAATTGGCCCCCGGGCCACACTTTGGACCCCCCCGCCCTAAATGTATACCAACATTTTGTTGCCATAGGGCAGCAGGACACAAGCCGTAGTTTTGACAAATAAAAATAAACATTAAATCCTCTAAAACAATGGTCCCCAACCACCGGGCCGCGGCCCGGTACCGGTCCGTGGATCGATTGGTACCGGGCCGCACAAGAAATTAAAAATAAATAAAAATAAATAAAAATATATATATATTTTAATTAAATCATTCTGTTATTAATATTTCTGGTTCCTACATTATATAGATCAATACAGTCTGCAGGGATACAGTCCGTAAGCACACATGATTGTATTTTTTTATGACAAAAGAAAAACAAAAACAAAAAATCCACCATCCATTTTGAAACTCTTTTATTTTGTAAATAAATAATAAAATCTCCAAACAGACATGTATATATTTAAAGACAACATGTTGTGTCGGCTTTGTGTTAAAGGGGATCAAACATATTATTATTATTATTATTAGTATATACAATTTCCACTTTTTTTCATTACATCACAATTTTTTTTGTCTTTTTTCTAAATTTTTTATTGTTGTTTTGATTTCATTCTTACAAGTCGCCGCAAGACCGAAAAAAAATCGTAACTGTGGGCCGTAATTGGCCCCCGGGCCACACTTTGGACACCACCCCGCCCTAAATATATACCAACATTTAGTTGCCATAGGGCAGCAAGACACAAGCCGAAGTTTTGAAAAAAAAAAATAAACAAAATGCTTGTTTTAAAGTCACATTCAATCCTCTAAAAGTAATTAAATGCTTGGAATGTTTGTTTTAATGCAAAAATGCACATTAATATAATGTATTAGCAATTTTTATTTTTTTATTTTTTTTTTTTTTTTTTACACTATGTATATTTTAGCCAGTATCATAATGCAGATTAAATCCAAACATTTTCCACCAGGGGCCACATACTGAAAAGCCAAAACATGCTGTGGTCATTTTGATACTCTTTTATTTTGTAAATAAATAGGAAAATCTACAAACAGACATGTATATATTTAAAGACAACATTTTGTGTCGGCTTTGTGTTAAAGGGGATCAAACAAATTATTATTATTAATATTAGTTAATATCATTTTCCACTTTTTTTCATTACATTACAATTTTTTTTCTCTTTTTTCTGAATTTTTTACTGTTTTTATTTTATTCTTACAAGACGCCGCAAGACCAAAAAAAAAAATCGAACTGTGGGCCATAATTGGCCCCCGGGCCACACATTGGACACCACCCACCCTAAATGCATAATGCATAAAATAAAAATAAACAAAATGCTTGTTTTAAAGTCACATTTAACCATCTAAAAGGAAGAATGGGGACTTTTGTGAATACAATACTATTTGTTTTCATGCAAAAATTGCCTATATAAGCATTTCCTGTTCCAAGGGAGAACATGCGCAATGCAGTATTTGAGGGACACACACGCACGCACGCACACACACACACACACACACACACACACACACACACACACACACACACACACACACACACACACACAAGAACTTGATCAGTGTAAATATACATACTTTAATGTTTGAGTGTGTGTTTAAACATAACTTTTTTTTTTTGGAGGCCATGCTGCCGTCACGTTAAATTTGCGCACGCACAGCAGTCGTGTCACATGACCTGTCAAAAATGTTCCCGCCAAAAAAAAAAAAAAAAATCGTCAGCTGGCATTTGTGCACGCGCGTGGGTTTGCGCAAAAAATAAAATAAAATAAAAAGTCCACGTCAGGCGTTGCGCGTAAAAACACACCCACGCGTCTCTTCCACGCACGTGCACACTTCTCTCCCACCCTCGTCCCCTTTAAAAAAAAAAAAAAACCAAAAAAAAAAAGATTGATCAAAGTTATCAAGAAAACGTCCCGCCAAGGGCACCTTGCCGCGCACTGACGCACGGGGGCCACCGGAAGAAAAGCAGTGCGCACACACACCCACGACCCACTCCGCGCGCTCACCTTCTCTTCATCTTTGTTTCCCCACCCTCACGCAGGAGCAGCAGCAGCACTTCCACGCCGTTCGCAGAGCTCTGCAGGATGGTAAGTCACGCTTTTTCCCTTTCTATCCCTCGCCGAGCTTCTTTTTACACTTTTACGCACGGCTCCAACTCGACTTTTCTGCACATTTCCACACACATTTTTTATTGTCTTTTTTTTTCCCTGACTCGGGCTTATTTTGCTGCTTAAAAATAACAATGACGTCATTTTTCTGTGGTTTTTAAGACACCTTTTTTCTCCCGTTTGAGCTCCGGGTCAAGCAGCCCCACTGGTCACGCCGGTGGTGCTGCGCGCTTTCCCCGGGAGAGACGCGCCGCAGAGCCCCGCAGTAGCTTGTCTATTGCTCATAAAAAAAATTAAAAAATTAAATAAAATAAAAAATCTTGGATGCGTGTTGCTGGATGACACGCGGGTGGGAAATGGGCCGTAAAATTAAAGAATCCTCCAGAAAGGGGGGTGTATAAGCAACCCCCTCCCCACGCATGAACGCGCATTCAAAAAAAAAACAAAAAACCCCACGCGTGCATGAAAATGTTGCAAAAAGACGCACTTTTCCCCCTCACCCCCCACGCTTGCACGTTCCAGGACGAGCAGGGAGAAATGGCGGCCAAGCAACCGGACGGACCGGCAAAGGCCGACGACACGCCCCCTCACGTGCACCAGCACCGCGCGCCGGCGCCGGCGCCGGGGCCGCGCAGCAACGACGGCGGCCAGACTTTTTGCCCCAGCACGGAAAGTAAAGCGGGAGAAGCGGACGCCGCCAACCGGGCGTACGGGACGTTCAAGAACGCCGCGCCGGCAGCTCCCCCCGCGGCCAATGCGGCCTTTCGGAAGGATTCGAGCGTTTCGGCCCGCGGGGACGCGCCGCAACCGCCGCCGCCGCCGCAAGTCGAGCAGAACAACACCGGCTGGACCGCGCTGAGTCAGACCACCGTCGTGCTGGGGACGGATGGGAACATGTCCGTCCAGACCGGCACCGTCACCCCGGTAATCTCATTTATGCACGTTTGCTACTTTTCAACCTTGAAAAGAAACTTTTTAATTGAATTAATGACGTTCCCTATTCATTAAAAGGCAAACTTTTTTTTTTTTTTTTTAACTACTTCCGACTTCTTTTCGGACATACTGAGAAACTGCACGGAAATATGTGCTGTTGTAGCGTTTTTCAAAATAAAAGTATAATGTAGGTGAAATAATGGGTTTGGTTGGAGCAAAATCATGTTTAAAAGAGCAAGTCTGCATGCAATATGTTTTTAATTTTTATAAAGTGTATTTTTTTAAAATTAAAAATAGTGTTTTTATGGGGTTGTTTCTCATCTCAGAACATCAGATGTGTTCATTCATTCATAAAATTCCCTTCTTCAAATTGGGCCCATGGGACTTTTTAATCCTCTCGGGATGTTTTAATTTGGATTATTTTGAAAGCTAAAAAGGACATTAAAATCCATACTTTTTTAAGGATATTTTGGGAATTATTATTATTATTATTATTTATTTTAATTTTTTGCAAACCTTTTTTTAGTCCTAAACATTTCTATTTTCAAACCCATTTGAAGGCCCTTTTTCCTCATAACTTACATCATGCAAATTTATACTGCCATTATTTGA
The DNA here is from genome assembly GCF_033978685.3 of Nerophis lumbriciformis. NCBI lineage: Eukaryota > Metazoa > Chordata > Actinopteri > Syngnathiformes > Syngnathidae > Nerophis > Nerophis lumbriciformis. The sequence goes on along the minus strand of NC_084562.2, from coordinate 16,495,870 downwards.
TCGCATTTAAGATATTTTTTATTATCTTTAAAGGTGAACATGACATTAAAGTCCTTACATTTTAAAGGGCCAAAAAAAAAAAAAGTTTTTTTTTTTGTTTGACATTTTTTAATAAAATTTCTCAAAAAACTTCATGCTTTTTTAAATTATTAAAAAAAATTAAGATTATTTTAATTATTTATTATTATATACTCATGAAAAACTGCCATTATTTGATCACAAATTAATGATTATTTTTATTATATTTAAAGGTGAACATGACATTAAAGTCATTACATTTTAGATGAACAAAAAAAAAATGCTGTTTTTTTTTGTTTGACATTTTTTACTAATGTTTCTCAAAAAACTTCATGCTTTTATGAAAAAATAGTGTTTTTATGGGGTTGTTTCTCATCCCAGAACATCAGATGTGTTCATTCATTCATAAAATTCCTTTCTTGAAATTGGGCCCATGGGACTTTTTTACCCTCTGGTGAGATTTTAATTTGGATTATTTTGAAAGCTAAACCGGATATTGAAATCCATACTTTTTTTAAGATAAATTTGTTCTTTTTTTTTTTTTCCCCTTTTTTTTTGCAAACATTTTTCAGTCCTAAACATTTCTATTTTCAAACCCTTGAAGGCCTTTTTTCCTCATAATATACATCATGCAAATTTATACTGCCATTATTTGATCACATTTAAGATATTTTTTTATTATCTTTAAAGGTGAACATTACATTAAAGTCATTACATTTTAAAGGGCCCCCCAAAAAAGCTATTTTTTTTGTTTGACATTTTTTAATAAAACTTCTCAAAAAACTTCATGCTTTTAAAAAAAAAAATGTTAAAAATTAATATTATTTAAATGATTTATTATTATATACTCATGAAAAACTGCCATTATTTGATCACTTTTAAGATTATTTATATTATCTTGCATTTTAAAGGGACAAAAAAAAAATTCTTGTTTTTTGTTTTGACATTTTTTACTAAAATTTCTCAAAAAACGTCATGCTTTTACACAATGTTTTTATGGGGTTGTTTCTCACCTCAGAACATCAGATGTGTTCATTCATTCATAAAATTCCCTTCTTCAAATTGGGCCCATGGGACGTTTTAATCCTCTCGGGATGTTTTAATTTGGATTATTTTGAAAGCTAAAAAGGACATTAAAATCCATACTTTTTTAAGGATATTTTTGGAATTATTATTATTATTTTTTAATTTTTTTAATTTACTGCAAACCTTTTTTAGTCCTAAACATTTCTATTTTTAAACCCATTTGAAGGCCCTTTTTCCTCATAACATACATCATGCAAATGTATACTGCCATTATTTGATTACATTTAAGATCATTTTTATTATCTTTATAGGTGAACATGACATTAAAGTCCTTACATTTTAAAGAGCCCCCCCAAAAAAGCTATTTTTTTTGTTTGACATTTTTTAATAAAACTTCTCAAAAAACTTCAGATTATTTTAATTATTTATTATTATATACTCATTAAAAACTGCCATTATTTGATCACATTTAAGATTATTTATATTATCTTACATTTATTTTAAAGGGACCAAAAAAAATGCTGTTTTTTGTTTGACATTTTTTACTAAAATTTCTCAAAAAACGTCATGCTTTTACAAAAAAAATAGTGTTTTTATGGGGTTGTTTCTCATCTCAGAACATCAGATGTGTTCATTCATTCATAAAATTCCCTTCTTCAAACTGGGCACATGGGACTTTTTTAACCCTCTGGGGATGTTTTAATTTAGATTATTTTGAAAGACCCATTTGAAGGCCCTTTTTCCTCATAACTTACATCATTCAAATTTATACTGCCATTATTTGATCACATTTAAAATAATTTTTATTATCTTAAAAGGTGAACATGACATTAAAATCCTTACATTTAAAAGGGCCAAAAAAAATGCTTTTTTTTTGTTTGACATTGTTTAATAACATTTCTCAAAAACTTCATGCTTTTTAAAAAAAAATGTGACAACTTAAGATTATTTTAATTATTTATTATTATATACTCATGAACAACTGCCATTATTTGATCACATTTAAGATTATTTGTATTATTTTTATTATTCTACATTTTAAAGGGACAAAAAAATGCTGTTTTTTGTTTAACGTTTTTTACTAAAATTTCTCAAAAAAAATGTCATGCTTTTACAAAAAAAATAGTGTTTTTATGGGGCTGTTTCTCATCTCAGAACATCAGATGTGTTCATTCATTCATAAAATTCCCTTCTTCAAATTGGGCCCATGGGACTTTTTAACCCTCTGGGGATGTTTTAATTTGGATTATTTTGACAGCTAAACAGGACATTAAAATCCATACTTTTTTAAAGATAGTTTGGGAATATCTTTTTTTTTCTTTTTTTTTTTCTTTCTTTTTTTTTTTTTTTTACATTTTTTTGCAAACATTTTTGATACAATTTCAGTCTTAAACATTTCTATTTTTAAACCCATTTGAAGGCCCCTTTTCCTCATAACTTACATCATGCACATTTTGAAATTTTAAAGTTAAAGTTAAAGTTAAAGTACCAATGATTGTCACACACACACTAGGTGTGGCGAGATTATTCTCTGCATTTGAACCATCACCCTTGAACACCCCCTGGGAGGTGAGGGGAGCAGTGGGCAGCAGCGGTGGCCGCGCCCGGGAATCATTTTGGTGATTTAACCCCCAATTCCAACCCTTGATGCTGAGTGCCAAGCAGGGAGGTAATGGGTCCCATTTTTATAGTCTTTGGTATGACTCGGCCGGGGTTTGAACTCACAACCTACCGATCTCAGGGCGGACACTCTAACCACTAGGCCACTGAGTAGGTTAGTTATACAAACATTTCTCAAAAAACTTCATGCTTTTTCCAAAAAATTAGAAAAATACGATTATTTTTATTATATTTAAAGGTGAACATGACATTAAAGTCATTACATTTTAGATGAACAAAAAAAAAATGCTGTTTTTTTTTGTTTGACATTTTTTACTAATGTTTCTCAAAAAACTTCATGCTTTTATGAAAAAATAGTGTTTTTATGGGGTTGTTTCTCATCCCAGAACATCAGATGTGTTCATTCATTCATAAAATTCCTTTCTTGAAATTGGGCCCATGGGACTTTTTTACCCTCTGGTGAGATTTTAATTTGGATTATTTTGAAAGCTAAACCGGATATTGAAATCCATACTTTTTTTAAGATAAATTTGTTCTTTTTTTTTTTTTCCCTTTTTTTTGCAAACATTTTTCAGTCCTAAACATTTCTATTTTCAAACCCTTGAAGGCCTTTTTTCCTCATAATATACATCATGCAAATTTATACTGCCATTATTTGATCACATTTAAGATATTTTTTTATTATCTTTAAAGGTGAACATTACATTAAAGTCATTACATTTTAAAGGGCCCCCCAAAAAAGCTATTTTTTTTGTTTGACATTTTTTTAATTAAACTTCTCAAAAAACTTCATGCTTTAAAAAAAAAAAAATGTTAAAAATTAATATTATTTAAATTATTTATTATTATATACTCATGAAAAACTGCCATTATTTGATCACTTTTAAGATTATTTATATTATCTTACATTTTTAAAGGGACCAAAAAAATGCTGTTTTTTGTTTCACATTTTTTACTAAAATTTCTCAAAAAACGTCATACTTTTTCAAAAAAATAGTGTTATGGGGTTGTTTCTCATCTCAGAACATCAGATGTGTTCATTCATTAATAAAATTCCCTTCTTCAAACTGGGACCATGGGACTTTTTAACCCTCTGGGGATAATTTAATTTGGATTATTTGGAAAGCTAAACAGGACATTAAAATCCATACTTTTTTAAAGATAGTTTGGGAATTTCTTTCTTTCCTTATTTTTATTTTATTTTTTTACATTTTTTGCAAACATTTTTGATACAATTTCAGTCCTAAACATTTCTATTTTCAAACCCATTTGAAGGCCCTTTTTCCTCACAACTTAATCATGCAAATGTATACTACTATTATTTGATCACATTTAAGATTATTGTTATTATCTTTAAAGGTGAACATGACATTAAAGTTCTTACATTTTAAAGGGCCAAAAAAAAAGGATTTTTTAAAATGTGACATTTTTTGATAACATTTCTCAAAAAACTTCATGCTTTTTAAAAAAAGGTATTACAAATTAAGATTATTTTAATTATTTATTATTCTATACTCATGAAAAATTGCCATTATTCGATCACATTTAAGATTATTTGTATTATTTTTATTATCTTACATTTTAAAGAGACAAAAAAAATGCTGTTTTTTGTTTGACATTTTTTACTAAAAAAAGTGTTTTTATGGGGTTGTTTCTCATCTCAGAACATCAGATGTGTTCATTCATTCATAAAATCTCCTTCTTGAAATTGGGCCCATGGGACTTTTTAACCCTCTAGGGAGATTTTAATTTGGATTATTTTGAAAGCTAAACAGGACATTAAAATTCATACTTTTTCAAAGATAGTTTGGGATATTTTTTTTTTTGTTTGACATTTCTTGCAAAAAATTTTCAAACAATTTCAGTCCTAAACATTTATATTTTTAAACTCTCTTTTTAGGCCTGTTTTCCCTCATAATTTACATCATGCAAATTTATGCTGCCATTATTTGATCACATTTAATATATTATTTTTATCGTCTTTAAAGGTGAAAGTCCTTACCTTTTAAATGGACTAAAAAGTGCTGTTTTTTTTGTTTGAAATTTTATACAAACATTTCTCAAAAAACTTCATGCTTTTTCAAAAAATGTTTAAAAATACGATTATTTTTATTATATTTAAAGGTGAACATGACATTAAAGTCATTACATTTTAGAGGAACAAAAAATGCTGTTTTTTTGTTTGACAGATTTTACTAACATTTCTCAAAAAACTTCATGCTTTTATGAAAAAATAGTGTTTTTATGGGGTTGTTTCTCATCTCAGAACATCAGACGTGTTCATTCATTCATAAAATTCCCCCAAAATTCTCAAAAAATGTTAAAAAATAAGATTATTTTTATTATCTTTATATACTCATGTAAAACTGCCATTATTTGATCACATTTAAGATTATTTTTTTTACTATCTTTAAAGGTGAACATGACATTAAAGTCCTTACATTTTAAAAGGACAAAAAACTGCTGTTTTTTTGTTTGACATTTTATACTAAAATTTCTCAAAAAACATCATGCTTTTATAAAACAATGTTGAAAAATAAGATACTTTTTTATTATCTTTAAAGGTGAACATGATATTAAAGTTCTTACCTTCTAAAGGGACAACAATGCTGTTTTTTTTGTTTGACATTTTATACTAAAATTTCTCAAAAAACGTCATGCTTTTATTAAAAAAAATTGTGTTTTTATGGGGTTGTTTCTCATCTCAGAACATCAGATGTGTTTATTCATTCATAAAATTCCCTTCTTGAAATTGGGCCCATGGGACTTCTTAACCCTCTGGGGAGATTTTAATTTGGATTATCATGAAAGCTAAACAGGGCTTCACGGTGGAAGAGGGGTTAGTGCATCTGCCTCACAATACGAAGGTCCTGAGTAGTCTTGGGTTCAATCCCGGGCTCGGGATCTTTCTGTGTGGAGTTTGCATGTTCTCCCCGTGACTGCGTGGGTTCCTTCCGGGTACTCCAGCTTCCTCCCACCTTCAAAGACATGCACCTGGGGATAGGTTGATTGGCAACACTAAATTGGCCCTAGTGTGTGGATGTGAGTGTGAATGTTGTCTGTCTATCTGTGTTGGCCCTGCGATGAGGTGGCGACTTGTCCAGGGTGTACCCCGCCTTCCGCCCGATTGTAGCTGAGATAGGCTCCAGCGCCCCCCGCGACCCCAAAGGGAATAAGCGGTAGAAAATGGATGGATGGGTGGATGAAAGCTAAACAGGACATTAAAATGTGTACATTTTAAAAGATAGTTTGGGATTTTTTTAATTTTATTTTTGTTTTACATTTTTTGCTAAAACTTTTCAATCATATTCAATCCTAAACATTTCTATTTTCAAACCCTTTTTTTAGCCCTTTTTTTCCCTCATAACTTACATCATGCAAATTTATATTGCCATTATTTGATCACATTTAAGATTATTTTTATTATCTTTAAAAGTGAACATGACATTAAAGTCCTTACATTTTAAAGGGACAAAAAAGTTGTTTTTTTTGTTTGACATTTTTTACTAAAATTTCTCAAAAAACTTCATGCTTTTATAAAAATGTTTTAAAAATAAGATTATTTTTATTATCTTTACATACTCATGAAAAACTGCCATTATTTGATCACATTTAAGATTATTTTTATTATCTTTAAAGGTGAACATGACATTAAAGTTTTTACATTTTAAAGGGATAAAAAAATGCTGTTTTTTTGTTTGACATGTTTTACTAAAATTTCTCAAAAAACATGCTTTTATTAAAAAAAAAAGAAAAAAGCTTATTTGTATAATCTTTAAAGGTGAACATGACATTGAAGTCCTTACCTTTTAAAGGGACATAACAATGCTGGGTTATTTTTGAAATTTTTTACTAAAATTTATCAAAAAACTTCATGCTTTTATAAAATAAAAATTAAAAAAAAGATTATTTTTTATTAACTTTGAAGGTGAACATGACATTAAAGTCCTTACCTTTTAAAGGGCCAAAAAAAATCATGTTTTTTTATTTGACATTTTATACAAAAATTTTAAAAACACAACTATATGCTTTTATAAAAAAAATTGTTAAAAAATGCTTTTTACATTTTTATTTTAATTAAGATTATTTTAATTATTCATTATTATATACTCATGAACAACTGCCAATATTTGATCTTATTTAAGATTATTTGTATAAGTTTTATTTTACATTTTAAATGGACAAAAAAAATGCTGTTTTTTTGTTTGACATTTTTTACAACAAATTCTCAAAAAACGTCATGCTTTTACAAAACAAAATCGTGTTTTATGGGGTTGTTTCTCATCTCAGAACATCAGATGTTTTCATTCATTCAAAAATTCCCTTCTTTCTCAAAAAATGTTAAAAAAAAAAGATTATTTGTATTATCTTCAAAGGTGAACATGACATTCGAGTCCTCACCTTTTAAAGGGACATAAAAATGCTGGGGTTTTTCTGAAATTTTTTACAAACATTTCTCAAAAAACTTCATGCTTTTTATAAAAAAATGTTAAAAAATAACATAATTTTTTAAATTAACTTTAAAGATGAACATGACATTAAAGTCCTTACCTTTTAAAGGGCCCCCCCTCAAAAATGCTGTTTTTTGTTTGTTTGACATTTTATAATACAATTTCAAAAAAAAAAACTTCATGCTTTTATTACATTTTTTTTGAAAAATTACCCTTTAAAGGCCCTTTGCTCATAACTCAGTACATTTAATGCAAATATATACTAGTAGGAAACTGTGATGTCATTTGATCAAAGGCCTTTTAAAATAAATTAATAAAAAACTTCACATGATTGGTATTATTTTTTTTGTTTAATGGCTGAAGTTGATTGAGATATTTGAGAAAAATAAATCTTTTTTTTATGATGCCCCTTTGATATGATGCACCTGTTTGGGGGTATTGTCAAATAGTTGCCAAAGTATATTGTACACCTGTGAAAATATTGCAAATTTAAAATTAAACATGATAAAACACATTGGGGAAAACGTGTGTAATGAAAAATATGGTCAAAAATACAAAAAAGTCTCTGAGACGTTGTTTCCTAATAAAGTAATATCTTACTAATAAATAAATAAATAACAAATAATAATATTGATCTTGCACATTTTCTCCTTCCAGGCGGACGATGGTGATGACGAGGAAGGGGATGAGAATAAGGCCAGGGGAAACTGGTCCAATAAACTGGATTTTATTTTGTCCATGGTGGGCTATGCTGTGGGACTGGGAAACGTGTGGAGGTTTCCTTATCTTGCCTTCCAGAATGGTGGAGGTAAGAGATCAAATAAATACGTTAATAAATACAAATATACATTTAAAGCAGAATTTATATAGATTTTTAAAATAAAAATGTTTTAAATAATAAAAGTATTACATTTCCCCCTAAAATAGGTACAACTTTTATTGTTTAATTAGTAATACTTTTATGGAAAAATAAAAAAATTGGAAGAAATATACAATTTTAAAATAAATTTTGCACAGTAAAAATATGTTTTTAAATATAAAAAAATATATATTTCCCCCCTAAAAATACTATAATAATAATCATTGTATAACGTTGATTATTTGTATTAGTATTGTAATATTAGAGCAACATAAAAAATGGAAGAAATAAAAAATAGTAAATATATACAATAAATATATTTTAAATATAAAAAAACCAAATATAAACAAAAACAAAAAACAAAAAAATAATATATAGTACCATACCAATGATGTTTTTTTTAGTATTTTACTAATATAGCAAAAAAAAAAAAAAAAAAGAGAGAAATATACAATATTATTAAATACATTTTGCACAATAAGCTATGTTTTAAATATATATTTCCTTAAAATATTACACCAATATTTGTAGAACGTCCGTTGTTTTTTTTGTACAATTATTGTATGGGAGAAAAATAAAACAATAAAATAATTTTGCACAGTAAAAATATGTTGTAAATATTTAAAAAAGTTATTTCTTTCTAAAAATAATGCAATTATTTTTGTATAACATCCATTGTTTTTGTACTACTATAGCAGACATGAAATAATGGATAAATATAAAATATTATTATCTTTTGTGCCTTTTTTGTACTACTATAGGATAAATAAAAAACCTTATTATTTTTGTGCCTTTTTTGTACTATTGTAGCAGAAATAACATTTTAAATTGATAAATATAAAATCTTATTATTTTTTGTGTCTTTTTTGTACTATTATAGCAGAAATAAAACAAAAAATGGATAAATATACAATCTTATTATTTGTGTGCCCTTTTTGTACTACTATAGCAGACATGAAATAATAGATGTATAAAATCTTATTTTGTGCTCTTTTTTGCACTATTATAGCAGAAATAAAATTCAAAATGGATAAAAATATAAAATCTTATTATTTTGTGCCTTTTTTGTGCTATTATAGCAGAAATTAAATAAAAAATGGATGAACATAAAATATTATTATTTTTTGTACTCGTGTAGCGGAAATAAATACAACATTTTTTTTAAATAAATATAAAACCTTACTTTTTTGTATCTTTTTTTTGTACTATTATAGCAGAAGTAAAATAAAACATGGATACATATAAAATATAATTTGTTGTGCCTTTTTTGTACTATTATAGCAGAAATAAAATAAAAAATGGATACATTTAAAATCTGATTATTTTTTGTGCTTTTATGTACTATTATAGCAGAAATACAATAAAAATGGATAGATATAAAATCTTATCTTTTGTGCCCTTTTTTGTACTATTATAGCAGAAATAAAATACAAAATGAATAAATACAAAATCTTATTATTTTTTGTGCCTTTTTTGTACTATTATAGCAGAAATAAAATAAAACATGGATAAATATAAAATCCTATTCTTTTTTGTGCCTTTTTTGTACTATTATAGCAGAAACAAATGGATACATATAAAATATTGGTATTTTTTGTGCCTTTTTGTACAATTATAGAAGAAATAAAATAAAAAATAAATACATATAAAATATTGTTATTTGTGTGCCTTTGTGTACTATTATAGCATAAATAAAATAAAAAATGGATAAATATAAAATCCTATTATTTTTCGTGCCTTTTTTGTACTATTATAGCAGAAATAAAAAAAAGGGATAAATATAAAATCTTATTATTTTTTGTGCCTTTTTTTGTACTATTATAGGATAAATAAAATAAAAAATGGATACATATAAAATCGTACTATTTTATGTGCCTTTTTTGTACTATTATAGCAGAATTTTTTTTTTTTTTTTAATAAATATATACCTCCATGTCCGAGTCCATGGTTCTCGCCCGGAAAAGGGTGGAGTGCCATCTCCGGGTTGGGCAGGAGACGCTGCCCCAAGTGGAGGAGCTCAAGTACCTCGGAGTCTTGTTCACGAGTGAGGGAAGAGTGGATCATAAGATCGACAGGCGGATCGGTGCGGCGTCTTCAGTAATGCGGACGCTGTATCGATCCGTTGTGGTGAAGAAGGAGCTGAGCCGGAAGGCAAAGCTCTCAATTTACCGGTCGATCTACGTTCCCATCCTCACCTATGGTCATGAGCTTTGGGTTATGACCGAAAGGACAAGATCACGGGTACAAGCGGTTGAAATAAGTTTCCTCCGCCGGGTGGCGGGGCTCTCCCTTAGAGATAGGGTGAGAAGCTCTGTCATCTGGGAGGAGCTCAAAGTAAAGCCGCTACTCCTCCACATCAAGAGGAGCCAGATGAGGTGGTTCGGGCATCTGGTCAGGATGCCACCCGAACGCCTCCCTTAGGGAGGTGTTTAGGGCATGTCCGACCGGTAAGAGGCCACAGGGAAGACCCAGGACACGTTGGGAAGACTATGTCTCCCGGCTGGCCTGGGAACGCCTCGGGATCCCTCGGGAAGAGCTGGACAAAGTGGCTGGGGAGAGGGAAGTCTGGGCTTCCCTGCTTAGGCTGCTGCCCCCGCGACCCGACCTCGGATAAGCGGAAGAAGATGGATGGATGGATAAATATAAAATCTTATTATTTTTGTGCCATTTTTTGTACTATTATAGCAGAAATAAAATAAAAATTGGATACATATAAACTCTTATTTTTGTGCCTTTTTTGTACTATTATAGCAGAAAAAAGGGATAAATACAAAATATTGTTATGTTTGTGCCTTTTTTACCATTATAGCAGAAATAAAATAAAAAATGGATAAATATAAAAATATATATATTTTTAATTAATTTTATTAAAAAAATATTTTTAGTGGCTTTTTTGCTCTATCATAGCATAAATTAAATACAAAATGGATAAATATAAAATCATAATATTTTTGTGCCATTTTTGTACTATTATAGCAGAAATAAAATACATTGATTTATATAAAATCTTTTTTTGTGTGCCTTTTTTGTACTATTATTGCAAAAATAAAATAAAAAAAATTGGTAAATATAAAATCTTATTTGTTGTGCCCTTTTTGTACTATTATAGCATAAATAAAATAAAAAATGGATAATTATAAAATCTTATTTTTTGTGCCTTTTTTGTACTACTATTGCAGAAATAAAATTAAAAAATGGATAAATATACAATCTTATTATTTTTTGTGCCCTTTTTGTACTATTGTAGCAGAAATAAAATAAAAAATGGATAAATATAAAATCTTATTTTCTGTGCCTTTTTTGGACTATTATAGCAGAAATATAATAAAAAATTGATAATTATAAAATATTATTTTTTTGCCTTTTTGTACTATTATAGCATAAATAAAATAAAAATGGATATATACACAATTTTATTATTTTTTGTGCCCTTTTTTTGTACTAGTATAGCAGAAATAAGATAAAAAAATATAAATGTAAAATCTTACTTTTGTTGTGCCTTTTTTGTACTATTATAGCATAAATAACATAAAAAAATGGATAAATATAAAATCTTATTATTTTGTGCTCTTTTTTGCACTATTATAGCAGAATATTTTTTTATAAATATAAAATTTGACTTTTTTGTGCCCTTTTTGCACTTTTATAGCATTAATTAAATTAAAAAAATAATAATATAAAATCGTATTATTTTTGTGCATTTTTTGTACTATTATAGCAGAAATACAATAAAAAATGCATACATGCCTTTTTTACCATTATAGCAGTAATAAAATAAAAAGTGGATAAATATAAAATCCAGTTTTTTGTTGTGCCCTTTTTGTACTATTATAGCAGAAATGAAATAAAAAAATGGATAAATATAAAATTGTATTATTTTTGTGCCATTGTTGTACTGTTATAGCAGAAATAAAATAAATGGATACATACAAAATATTTTTTCGTGCCTTTGTACCATTGCAGAAATAAAATTAAAAAATGGATAAATATAAAATCTTTTTATTTGTTGTGCCCTTTTTGTACTATTATAGCAGAAATAAAATAAAACATGAATAAATGTAAAATCTTATCTTATTATTTATGTGCCTTTTTTTTACTACTATAGCAGAAATAAAAAAATAAAAAAATATAGATATAAAATCTTATTTTTGTGCCCTTTTTGTACTATTATAGCAGAAATAAAATTTAAAAATTGATAAATATAAAATCTTATTTTGTGTGCCTTTTTTGTACTATTATAGCAGAAATAAAATAAAAAAATGGATAAATATAAAATATTATTTTTTGTGCCTTTTTGTACTATTATAGCAGAAATAAAATAAAAATGGATAAATATACAATTTTATTATTTTTTGTGCCCTTTTTTGAACTGTCATAGCAGAAATTAAATAAAAATGGATATTTTGTGCCTTTTTTGTACTAGTTTAGCAGAAATTAAATAAAAAATTATGAATGTAAAATGTAACTTTTTTGTGCCTTTTTTGTACTATCATAGCATAAATAAAATAAAAAAAGGATAAATATAAAATCTTGTTTTGTGCTTTTTTTGCACTATTATAGCAGAAAAAAATGGATAAATATAAAATCTTGCTTTTTTGTGCTCTTTTTGCACTATTATAGCAGAAATTAAATTAAAAAAAATATAAATATAAAATCATATTATTTTGTGTCATTTTTTGTACTATTATAGCAGAAATAAAATAAAAAATGGATAAATATAAAATATAATTTTTTGTGCCTTTTTGTACTATTATAGCAGAAATAAAATAAAAATGGATAAATATACAATTGTATTATTTTTTGTGCCCTTTTTTGAACTGTCATAGCAGAAATTAAATAACAAATGGATATTTTGTGCCTTTTTTGTACTAGTATAGCAGAAATAAAATAAAAAATTATAAATTTAAAATGTAACTTTTTTGTGCCTTTTTTGTACTATTATAGCATAAATAAAATTTAAAAAATGGATAAATATAAAATCTTATTTTGTGCTCTTTTTTGCACTATTATAGCAGAAAGAAATGGATAAATATAAAATCTTGCTTTTTTGTGCCGTTTTTGCACTATTATAGCAGAAATTAAATAAATAAAAAATATAAATATGAAATCATATTATTTTTGTGTCATTTTTTGTACTATTATAGCAGAAATAAAATAAAAAATGGATAAATATAAAATATTATTTTTTGTGCCTTTTTGTACTATTATAGCAGAAATAAAATAAAAATGGATAAATATACAATTTTATTATTTTTTGTGCCCTTTTTTGAACTGTCATAGCAGAAATTAAATAACAAATGGATATTTTGTGCCTTTTTTGTACTAGTATAGCAGAAATAAAATAATAAATTATAAATGTAAAATGTAACTTTTTTGTGCCTTTTTTGTACTATTATAGCATAAATAAAATTTAAAAAATGGATAAATATAAAATCTTATTTTGTGCTCTTTTTTGCACTATTATAGCAGAAACAAATGGATAAATATAAAATCTTGCTTTTTTGTGCCGTTTTTGCACTATTATAGCAGAAATTAAATAAATAAAAAATATAAATATAAAATCATATTATTTTTGTGTCATTTTTTGTACTATTATAGCAGCAAAAAAATAAAAGATAAATATAAAATATTTTTATTTTTTTGTGCCTTTTTTGTACTATTATAGCAGAAATACAATTAAAACATGGATACATATTAATATTTGTTGTGACTTTTTTGTACTATTATAGCAAAAATAAAATTAAAAAATGGATAAATATAAAATCTTATTATTTTTTTAGGCCTGTTTTGCACTATTATAGCAGAAATAAAATAAAACAAGGATACCTATAAAATCTTATTATTTTTTGGTACCTTTTTTTCCCCCTTGCAGGTGCATTTTTAATCCCCTACCTGACTATGTTGGGCATTGCCGGCATCCCAATCTTTTTACTGGAAGTGTCCCTGGGCCAGTTCGCCAGCCAGGGCCCAGTGTCAGTATGGAAGTGCATCCCAGCCCTGCAAGGTACTTGCATCCCAGAAAACCCTCGGCCACAACATTCAACACGCACCAGTCTCTACTTCCCTTAAGAGTAATTGATACATATTTCGTCTCGTTTATTTATTTTAGGTTGCGGGATTGCCATGTTGATTGTATCTGTCTTGATAGCCATATACTATAACATTATTATGTGCTGGACACTGTACTACCTGTTCGCTTCGTTGAAGGGCTCACTGCCATGGGCTCACTGTAGGAATGCGTGGAACACCGTGGAATGTAAGGACAAAGAAATGCTGCTCCTAGGTGAGACACACACCTTGACACGCACCCACGCACGCACGCACGCACGCACACACTGCACAATGCGCAATGCGTCACCACTCTCAGTTGAGGTGTCCTGTAGAATGCTGACCTGTGATCCATACTTAAAATATTATTTTTACACACCACACAGCCTATTTATATTCTTGTTTTACGTTTTATACCAAGTTGTGTTTTTCCACTCTTTTGAAACTGCAGTATTTTTTAGTCCTTTTAATAATTAAATTATTCGATAAAATATACTTTACATATTTTTTGTAGGGAAATGCAAAGGCAGGTGTTTGTCAACGGTCTGCATCGATTATGTATCGAAATTCAACGAATTTCTCGTGATATTCGCCTTTTGGGGATTCTGTGAATTCAGCAGAAAAATTGCTTGCTTGACATATTTACTGTACTGAGCTGCTGCAGTGCTGCAGCAGGCGCAACAGTGACCTCTGCTGGCTAGTAGAAGAACTACAGCCTCTATACAATGAATGGACACAAATTTCAATATGCAATACTTTAGTTTAATGTTTTTTTAAACCTCAGGGGACTTTTTTTGTCCTTTCAGTAAATTTTTGTTGCAGTTTTGGCCATAATGTTTGTTTTTATTCACGAATTTCCTGAAAGGGTCCAGTTATTTCGCGGGTGTACTACAATACTCCGAAGCCAAACAGGTCCTTTATTTTTCCTTAAATCTGTCATATAACTGCAGCCCTAAACAAAAATACAAAGCAAGTAATTTTTTCCCACCCTTTTTAAAACCTTTTGATCAGATAATGTCACATTTATTTCAACTTTTGTTTAGTTTTAGACACATATAGTTGACAGGAATAGCCAAAAATGCATCAAATTCTGTTTTCCCCCTCAACAAGTTAAAAAAAGTTCAGATAAATAAAAGTCAAATTAAATAAATCAAAGAAAAACACACTGTTGCATTGTTCAATGGCCCTAGAGAGATACAACGAACAACAAACACACAAAATGCTCATCAACCACCCACATTTCAATTCAATCTGGGTTAATTTGGAGATCAGTGTCTCCTGTCTCAGAAATGCACCGCGGAGTTCCTGAAATTTTGCAGAACCATTCGGCGTCGACCTCATTTTTTCCAGTTTGAGAAAATAAAGAACATCTTTAACCTCTAAAGGCCTTAGTGGCCACATGTGTGGACAGCACCTTTTAGCTCTTATTTCCAAAATTGTGTACACTACTGAATTGGGGTCTTATGACCCTTATGTGGACACTTATACTGCCATCTGGTGGTGTGAGAAGAGATAACATACAATGGAATTTTGAATATAAAGTGTAAAAATAAGAATTAGCATGTCACTAAACATGAAGTACACGTTTGTTACTTATGGACTAAGTACATCATATAAAAAGATGATTCTTAGTTTTTATTCTAATTAGGGTCCAATAAGCCCAAATAGCAAAGAGAAATAAAAAAAACATGTAAACAAACAGCTTGGGCCTTAAGAGGCTAATCCAGCAAGGAGGCGCTTTTGCCTTCCAATTTTAATGTCACATCATGAAATATAAAACAGATAAAAAATATATACATAAATGACATGATCATAAAACTTATGAAGAAATGCACTTTTGAAAAGTTTCACTCCTTGTATGAAATGTGAAATATATATAAAAAAAAATTACTTGTTTTTTCTGGTAATTTATGCATTTGTATTCCTTTTTTTGATATCATTCTTTGCCATGTCTTTAACAATTTACTTTCAAACAAACGTTACCGAGTCATTATCTTGCCTTTCCTACAAAAATAGAGTTTCACTTTTCCTAAACTGATGCTGCTTGTTTTTTTTGGTTTTTTTTGTACAGACTCCTGCATCCTGTGGAACAGAAACACCTCCTCCATCAAGAATTCCACTTTTTGTCTCACTGCTCGCGCTGCTGGGAATCTGAGCAGACTGTTGAACACCACCCTGGAAGGTGAAAAGACCTACGTCAGCCCCAGTGAGGAGTACTTCAAGTGAGTGAGGAAAAACTGGACATACTTGCTCTGTTGTGCGGTCGTTTTCTGGTGTTTATATTTCAATGCCGTCTTAATACTTACTCTGGGGTGACAAGGTGGTATGTAATTCTCTGCCGATAAACTAGGGGGCGTTTTTTTTTCCTGAGAGAGCAACCACAACTCTCGCTGACTCGCTTTTTAACGTCCTTTGTAGAAGAAGTGAACGATGGCGTCTAAAGAATTATTGGAGCTGGAATCTATCGGTTACTTTAATTGTACATGTTGCTTTAAAATCAGGGGAGAAAGGCATTCGATTTTAAAGAAGCCTTTAAATCGAATGCCTTTGATTGACTTACCCATTTAAAAAAATTCTAACCTCGCATCAATGACGACGTATTCCGTAGAGTTTTAGTACATAATTCAAAGCTTGGTTTAACCATTTGCAAAAGTGTCAGTTAAAAGAGTCTCAGCGGAAAAAAAATGTGCAAATAATAGCGGTTATATGAACATAAGGAATGGGTACCGAATTCTGCATTTTTATTGGTACCAATTCATGTAAAATTAAATGGTACAGCACAAAGAACTCAACACGGACTCCTTTAGGTAAGGTTGCAATGTTCTGTGCCAACTGTCAGGTTCAAACACTGTTGACATCTATTAAACAAGACAAGAAGCAAAGAATTAAACAGACAGAATTCAATTTGGACTCAATTTGAGGAAAGACGCTTGGACATCTGTACCCTTGTACAGTGTCATTACGCTCTGCCAAAAGATTGTACGCTTCCCTTTTTTATTTGGACCTTCCCTAACCACATGGCCATAGCTGTTTCTAAAGGACAAAGGTCGTAAACAGTTCACAGAAAAGGTCAGTTAAAAAAAGAGGTCCGTAAAACAGTTGAAAAAGAGGTTCGTAAAACAGTTGAAAAAGGAGGTTCAAAAAGAAGTCATCTGGAAATTGGGCAGATCCTGCCTTCTCTCCGCTTTGTAGTCCTTGGATTAAAACAATATCTTTCTGTTGATTACCATACATGAAAGAAAACTAAAAACCCTTCATGTTGCTTTCCCCCTTACACAGTGGAGTTTTACAAGCCTTCTTCTTGGTAGGTTTCAAAGACAGCTTTTGCTTCTCACCGAGCACTCAATGTAACACAAAGTTTTTGTGATAACTTAGAAACAATTATTCTAACACCAACAAAGCAAGAAGGCGGAGCTCAGAAGTACATTCAGGCTCCACTTTTTAAAAAATGTGTTGTGTTGATGCTAATTTCCATTGGAATTGCTGTAGACATGTTAAAGATGAGCATTAGCGATTTTACATGGCGATTTCAACACCTCCAAATTTAGTATTGAAAACTACAATTAAGATGCACGTTACAATCAAACAGCTGGTGTGTAATAAGTACAATACTCGAAGAACAAAAGAAAAGACAAACCTTCAACTTAATGGCAAAGACTACTTCCTGACTATGGCAACACACCATAGCCCAGGGCAGTTCAACTACATAGTGAAGAGGGCCGCAGTTTCAAGAGCCCTAGGGCCAGACATCGAAATGCGGATGTTTCGTCAGAAAGTGCCCCCGCGAGTGATATTTCTTTGAGACTGCGTTTACTTAACAGTAAAATAAACTTTCACACTGCATTGTCAACAAATTCATTATTCTGCCCTCACTACTCGTTTCCAGCGTGTGCAGCTAGACAGATAGTTAACAGCATGAAGAAACAGATCCTCCAGAAGTTTTGTTGTGGATTGATGTTCCTTTTTTAAAAATTAGACTTAGACAAACTTTAATGATCCACAAGGGAAATTGTTATACACAGTAGCTCGGTTATAAAGGATGGAAAAGGAAAATGCTCACAAGGGGCACAAAAAGAGGGTGAAAACAATAAGTAAAAAATAGACAAAAAATTTACTATAATATACAACAAAATATATACATATATATATATATATATATATATATATATATATATATATATATATATATATATATATGTGTGTATATATATATATATATATATATATGTGTATATATATATATATATATATATATATATATATATATATATGTGTTATATTTAATTTTGTTGTATATCATAGTACATTTTTTGTGTGTGTGTATATATATATATATATATATATATATATATATATATATGTGTTATATTTTATTTTGTTGTATATTATAGTACATTTTTTGTGTGTATATATGCATATATATATATATATATATATATATATATATATATATATATATATATATATATATATATATATATATATATATATATATATATACATATATATATATTAGGGTTGTACGGTATACACACACACGCACACACACGCACACACAAACACACAGATACAGTCGTGGTCAAAAGTTTACATACACTTTTAAAGAACATAATGTCACGGCTGTCTTGAGTTTCCAAAAATTTCTACAACTATTGTGAATTTTTGTTTCATCTGACATCACATTGACAAAGATAAGACCTTCTGGAGGAACGTACTGTGGTCAGATGAAACACAAATTTATTTGTTTGGCCACAATACCCAGCAATATGTTTGGAGGAGAAAAGGTGAGGCCTTTAATCCCAGGAACACCACACCTACGGTCAAGCATGGTGGTGGTAGTATTATGCTCTGGGCCTGTTTTGCTGCCAATGGAACTGATGCTTTACAGAGAGTAAATGGGACAATGAAAAAGGAGGATTACCTCCAAATTCTTCAGGACAACTTAAAATCATCAGCCCGGAGGTTGGGTCTTGGGCGCAGTTGAGTGTTCCAACAGGACAATGACCCCAAACTCAGGTCAAAAGTGGTAAAGGAATGGCTAAATCAGGCTAGAATTAAGGTTTTAGAATGGCCTTCCCAAAGTCCTGACTTAAACGTGTGGACAATGCTGAAGAAACAAGTCCATGTCAGAAAACCAACACATTTAGCTGAACACCAATTTTGTCAAGAGGAGTGGTCAAAAATTCAACCAGAAGCTTGTGGATGGCTACCAAAAGTGCCTTATTGCAGTGAAACTTTCCAAGGGACATGTAAGCAAATATTAACATTGCTGTATGTATACTTTTGACCCAGCAGATTTGGTCACATTTTCAGTAGACCCATAATAAATTCATATAAGAACCAAACTTCATGAATGTTTTTTGTGACCAACAAGTATGTGCTCCAATCACTCTATCACAAAAAATTAGAGTTGTAGAAATGATTGGAAACTCAAGACAGCCATGACATTATGTTCTTTACAAGTGTATGTAAACTTTTGACCACGACTGTATTAACGAACAGTATATGATAAACGTGTTGGATGACTCTCCTGCAGGTATAACGTGCTGCACATCTCCAAAGGCATTGAATATCCAGGAGACATTCGTTGGGCTCTGGCAGGCTGTCTGTTTCTGGCCTGGATCATTGTCTACTCGTCTTTGGCCAAGGGAATTAAGTCATCAGGAAAGGTAAAAAAAACCCCAACAATCCTGTAAACTACTTAAATTAGTTGAAGTGTTCTTTATCAACTTTAGTAAAGAAACACCTGTAAAAAATTATGTTATCCCCCCCCTCACATATGAACTAAACAACCGTTTGCATACCTGGCTGGAAATGATAACAACTTTACTTTACATTGACACTTTAGATTATAATCTATCTAGAAACCGTGTTTGGTTTTTTGAAGTAATAATAATCGTCCAGTTTATATGTAAAATATATTATTGTACTGTGTTGGGGAATATTTTTCATATAATTGATAAAAAAGGAAGCTACTGAAATCATTTTATGACTTTTTAAGTGATGAAAAGATGAGCATGTCCAAGATTTTCATGACTTTCTTAATCAGGGTTAAGTTTACAGTATTACAGTATTTATGATCGGTGTGGAAGCACGTTTATAATGTTGTAGGACACTGCCCTCTAGTGGGGTAAATAATGATACGCACCTTACAGTAACCTCTGAATAAGGCAGAAAAAAAAGTACCTCTTACTGAAAAACTAAAGAATGCAAGGGTAGACTTTGATCTTTGGTTTTTATTTTGTAAAATGCAAGAATAAATAAATAAATAAATAATATATATATTAAAAAATATATATATACAGTATATATGTATGTTAGGTCAGGAAAAACATCATCCCTAAAAGCCTGTTTCGCAGGTTTCCCTGCTCGTCAGGGGATTTTATTTTATGATTTTATGAATAAAAGCTAGCGCCCCTCAATGTAAATAAAGGGGATTTTATTTGATGATTTTATGAATTAAATTTCCTGAAGAGCAGGGAAACCTGAAAAACAGGCTTGTAGGGATGAAATAGCCTCTGTGTTTTTTCCTGACTTAACGTATATATATATATATATATATATATATATATATATATATATATATATATATATATATATATATATATATATATATATATATATAAAAGCTGGTGCTAATTTTTATTAATATACCAGACCAGCCTTTTTTGGTGTTTTCTTTTCATTTTTTAATTTTGTTTCTAAAATTGGGTTAATGTTAAGACTCGATCACAAAAATTCTCAAAGTACAATAGTTGTAAAAGTGAAAATGTCAGTATTAATCATTTAAAAAACACACTTTCAACTTAAAACACATGTTTTTTTTAAAATCATCCGTATAGTGTTGCCTCCCCATACACACACATATAGACACGCCAATATAGACACTTACGGCATGTGTTGTCTCATATAAGACTTTTAAAGTAATTTTGATAGTAGGCTATCGTAGCTAATATAGACACTTACGTCATTTGTTGTCTTCATTAAAACACTTACATAAGACTTAAATTAATTTTGATAGTAGACTATAATAGCTTATTTAGACACTTACGACATGTGTTGTCTTCATTATAACACTTGTATAAGACTTTTATAGCCATTTTGATAGTAGGCTATTATAGCTAATATAGACACATCATGTGTTGCCTTCATTACAGTACATATATATATATAAAAAATAATACTGTCATGTTGTTTTGGTGCAACATTACAAAGTATGTGGTTTTCATTCATCATTTCTCTGTTTCTACTTTTATAGTCATTTTGATAGTAGGCTATTATAGCTAATATAGACACTTACGTCATGTGTTGCCTTCATTATAACACTTATATAAGACTTTCATAGTCATTTTGATAGTAGGCTATTATAGCTAATATAGACACTTACGGCATGTGCTGCCTTCATTATAACACTTATATAAGACTTTGAAAGTCATTTTGATAGTAGGCTATTGTAGCTAATATAGACACTTACAGCATGTGTTGTCTTCATTATAACACTTATATAAGACTTTTAAAGCCATTTTGATAGTAGGCTATTATAGCTAATATAGACACTTACGTCATGTGTTGCCTTCATTACAATATATATATACACAAAATAAAGAATATTGTCATGTTGTTTTGGTGCAACATTAAAAAGTATGTGGTTTTCATTCATAATTTTTCTGTTTCTACTTTTATAGTCATTTTGATAGTAGGCTATTATAGCTAATATAGACACTTACGTCATGTGTTGTCTTCATTATAACACTTATATAAGACTTTCATAGTCATTTTGGTAGTAGGCTATTATAGCTAATATAGACACTTATATCATGTGTTGCCTTCATTATAACACTTATATAAGACTTTTAAAGTAATTTTGATAGTAGGCTGATGTAGCTAATACAGACACTTACATCCTGTGTTGCCTTATAACACTTATATAAGACTTTTAAAGTCATTTTGATAGTAGGCTCATATAGCTAATACAGACACTTACATCCTGTGTTGCCTTCATTATAACACTTATATAAGACTTTTAAAGTAATTTGATAGTAGGCTAATATAGCTAATACAGACACTTACATCCTGTGTTGCCTTCATTATAACACTTATATAAGACTTTCATAGTCATTTTGATAGTAGGCTATTATAGCTAATATAGACACTTACAGCATGTGTTGCCTTCATTATAACACTTATATAAGACTTTTAAAGCTATTTTGATAGTAGGGTATTATAGCTAATATAGACACTTACGTCATGTGTTGTCTTCATTATAATACTTATATAAGACTTTTAAAGCCACTTTGATAGTAGGCTATCATAGCTAATATAGACACTTATGTCATGTGTTGCCTTCATTACAATACATATATACAAAAAAAAACATTGTGTTGTTTTGGTGCAACATTACAAAGTATGTGGTTTTCATTCATAATTTTTCTGTTTCTACTTTTATAGTCATTTTGATAGTAGACTATTATAGCTAAAATGGACATTTACGTCATGTGTTGTCTTCATTATAACACTTATATAAGACTTTTATAGTCATTTTGATAGTAGGCTATTATAGCTAATATAGACATTTACGTCATGTGTATAATGCCACAAATAGTTGTTTACAAAAAAAAAAGAATACTGTCATGTTGTTTTGGTGCAACATTACACAGATTGTGGTTTTCATTCATCGTTTTTTCTGTTTCTCCTTTTTGAAAGGTGGTGTATTTTACAGCCACTTTCCCTTACGTGGTGCTGGTGATCCTGTTGATCCGAGGTGTGACGCTCCCGGGCGCAGCTGACGGCATTCTCTACTTCATCACACCAAAGTGGGAGAAACTCATGGACGGAAAGGTGCTTGATGCTGGAAGTAAAACAAAGTATTTTAACTGATGCTTTTACTCTTTACAAAGTGCATAAAAACCCCCAACAACAATGCTTTCCGCTCCCTAACCCGGAGTATCTTCTTCATTAGGTGTGGAAAGACGCAGCCACTCAGATCTTTTTTTCTTTGTCGGCTGCTTGGGGAGGCCTCATCACGCTCTCCTCCTACAATAAGTTTCACAATAACTGCTACAGGTAAACACACAAAAAGGTAAAGCCATGCCTCTGGCAAGTCAATCCAAACTGTTGCCCTTGTTAGGATGACTGAAGCCTTAATTCACTATTTGTAAACTGAACGATTAACATTAGCATGTAAACGTTAGCATGTGTCATATAGCAAGTTTAATGAGTCTTAACACGTACGCCTGTGAAAATGGCAAAAAAAAAAGTTAGCAGGCTAATGTTAGCATGCTAATAGTTAGCATATGCCACATACCGAGTTATATGACTCTGAGGTGTACGGCTGCGACATGGGCTAAAAAAGTTAGCACGCTAATGTTAGCATGCTAGCATGCTAACAGAAGCATGCTAATAGTTAGCATGGTAGTAGAATAGTATTAAAATTAGCAAAACGAAAACAGTTAGCTTGTGTCATGTACCAAGTTATATAACTCAGAGGTAATATATATTATTTTTGTATATATTATATATTATTATATGTGTTATATATTATATATATATTTGTACATTTATACCTGCACCATCTTTTCCATCCTTACACTTTCCATCCTTTGTAACTGAGCTATAGTGTGGAACAATTTCCCTTGTGGCTCAATAACGTTTGTCTAAGTCTAAGTCTAAGTAAATGGTAGTAAAATTAGTAAAAAAAACACAAAAACAGTTAGTTTGTGTCATGTACCAAGTTATATGACTCTGAGGTAATATATATTATTTTTGTATGTATTATATATTTATACTTTTATACCTGCATTATCCTTTCCATCCTTACACTTTCCATCCTTTGTAACTGAGCTATAGTGTGGAACAATTTCCCTTGTGGCTCAATAAAGTTTGTCTAAGTCTAAATAAGTAAATGGTAGTAAAATTTGGAAAAAAAACCCAGTTAGTTTGTGTCATGTACCAAGTTATATCACTCTGAGGTAATATATATATATATATATATATATATATATATATATATATATATATATATACAAACCCCGTTTCCATATGAGTTGGGAAATTGTGTTAGATGTAAATATAAACGGAATACAATGATTTGCAAATCATTTTCAATCCATATTCAGTTGAATATGCTACAAAGACAACATATTTGATGTTCAAACTGATAAACATTTTTTTTTGTTGCAAATAATCATTAACTTTAGAATTTGATGCCAGCAACACGTGACAAAGAAGTTGGGAAAGGTGGCAATAAATACTGATAAAGTTGAGGAATGCTCATCAAGCACTTATTTGGAACATCCCACAGGTGAACAGGCAGATTGGGAACAGGTGGGCGCCATGATTGGGTATAAAAGTAGATTCCATGAAATGCTCAGTCATTCACAAACAAGGATGGGGCGAGGGTCACCACTTTTTGTCAACAAATGCGAGAGCAAATTGTTGAACAGTTTAAGAAAAACCTTTCTCGACCAGCTATTGCAAGGAATTTAGGGATTTCACCATCTACGGTCCATAATATCACCAAAGGTTTTTAGAGAATCTGGAGAAATCACTGCACGTAAGCAGATAAGCCCGTGACCTTCGATCCCTCAGGCTGTACTGCATCAACAAGCGACATCAGTGTGTAAAGGATATCACCACATGGGCTCAGGAACACTTCAGAAACCCACTGTCAGTAACTACAGTTGGTCGCTACATCTGTAAGTGCAAGTTAAAACTCTCCTATGCAAGGCGAAAACCGTTTATCAACAACACCCAGAAACGCTGTCGGCTTTGCTGGGCCTGATCTCATCTAAGATGGACTGATACAAAGGGGAAAAGTGTTCTGTGGTCTGACGAGTCCACATTTCAAATTGTTTTTGGAAACTGTGGACGTCGTGTCCTCCGGACCAAAGAGGAAAAGAACCATCCGGATTGCGCAAAGTTGAAAAGCCAGCATCTGTGATGGTATGGGGGTGTATTAGTGCCCAAGATATGGGTAACTTACACATCTGTGAAGGCGCCATTAATGCTGAAATGTACATACAGGTTTTGGAGCAACATATGTTGCCATCCAAGCAACGTTGCCATGGACGCCCCTGCTTATTTCAGCAAGACAATGCCAAGCCACGTGTTACATCAACGTGGCTTCATAATAAAAGAGTGCGGGTACTAGACTGGCCTGCCTGTAGTCCAGACCTGTCTCCCATTGAAAATGTGTGGCGCATTATGAAGCCTAAAGTACCACAAGGGAGACCCCGGACTGTTGAACAACTTAAGCTGTACATCAAGCAAGAATGGGAAATAATTCCACCTGAGAAGCTTAAAAAATGTGTCTCCTCAGTTCTCAAACGTTTACTGAGTTGTTGAAAGGAAAGGCCATGCAACACAGTGGTGAACATGCCCTTTCCCAACTACTTTGGCATGTGTTGCACCCATGAAATTCTATGTTAATTATTATTTGCAAAAAAAAAAAAAGTTTATGAGTTTGAACATCAAATATCTTGTCTTTGTAGTGCATTTAATTGAATATGGGTTGAAAAGGATTTGAAAATCATTGTATTCCGTTTATATTTACATCCAACACAATTTCCCAACTCATATGGAAACGGGGTTTGTATATATTTTTTATATATTATATATTATATATTATTATATGTATTATATATTATATATTTATTTATACATTTACACCTGCATTATCCTTTCCATCCTAACATTTTCCATCCTTTGTAACTGAGCTATTGTGTGGAACAATTTCCCTTGTGGATCAATAAAGTTTGTCTAAGTCTAAGTCTAAGTAAATGGTCGTATAATTAGCAAAAAATAAACAGTTAGCTTGTGTTATGTACCAAGTTATATGACTATGGGGTAAATGGTTGCAAACTTGGCAAAACAAGTTGGCATGCTAATGGTAGCATGCTATCATGCTAACAGTTGGCATGTGTCACATACCAAGTTATTTGACTAAAGTGTACGGCTGCGAAATTATATTTATAAGTGTAAAATGAGCTTCAAAGCATTCACACAAATGTAAAACTACTCATTGATATATATATTTATTTAAATTCCTTACGTAAACACAATAGCATGTTACGAGGAAATCACTTAATTCCTGATTTAACTGTAAGGATAATATTTCTTCACCAATCATAGTGAGTCCTCTATATGCAGTTATGTTTATCTGCCACTAGAGGGTGCTGCTGTATCTGAAACCTGTATTTGGAGTTGGCTTGGGTGCTCTTTGCCACCTGGTACATGTAACCAATTTGCTAGTATTGCTGTCTGTTCTAAAAACTAACCATGTTTGTACTTCTACTTCAAATTAATCTATCTCTTCTCTTTCTTCCCCTGCAGGGACACTATTATAGTCACGTGCACAAACAGTGCCACCAGCATATTTGCTGGCTTTGTCATATTTTCCGTCATCGGCTTCATGGCCAACGAGCTGAATGTGCCAATTGAAAAAGTGGCAGATGAAGGTAGGAAACCAAAGTCCTGTTTACTTAAAGGAAAACTTTTTTTGTGGGGGGAATTGTGTCTATTATTCACAATGCTTATGTGAGACAAGAGCACATTCCGTATTTCCCGGTTTATAAGAGGACAATTTTAGAAAACAAAAATATTTTTCCATATATTAGCTGCACGGGACTATAATTTGCAAATATATATATTGTAAAATAAGTTATTTACACAGAAGGATTCTGTAAATGTTTATTTACATACCTTAAATGTTTCCAAACAGTGTCTGTAACACGGCAGTAAAACGGATGATCAAACAAAACAGAAGTCATCGTCATGGACTCACTAGATGTCGAAGATCGCTCTCCAATCAGCTAAACAGACGCAGTAACTCCACGGTGACGTTTTGGTGAATTTACGGAGGAATTTGTGAAATAAACAATACAAAAATAATGCCGTTGTAAGTTAATAATACTAACACAGACACTCACAAACGTGTTAGCGTATTAGCTAATGCTAGCGACGCTAGCTTCGTTACATTACTATACCACGTACAAATATGCATGAAAACATTCCAACAGACATCACATGAGATGGTTTAGTTGGTAAGGATTGTTTTAGTTATATTGTAAAACTTACAAACGTTGCTTGGATGAAGAATCCATGCGAGTAGATACGCTATGGATAGTTAGAAGACGGAACGGCACTTGTAACTCCGGTTTAAAGCTTTGAACGGCAGGAAACACTGTTTTCAACCAGCAACACCTGCAGTGAGCGAACTCGTCCATAAGATGGCGCCATAGCACAAACAATAACACCCTTTTCGGTGTCTTTGCATGTGTTTTATGAAAACTATTTGCATTATAGCCGCACGGTTCAAAGCATAGGAAAAAAGTAGCGGCGTATAGTCTGTAATTTACGGGATGTCTTTACTTTTTCTCTGCGGTGTAAATAGTAGAAAACTGCTTGTAAGAGGCGGCTAACAATGCAAGTAATGCGGATTAATCTCTGTCACTTATTAAGCCCTCTTAAAACATCCAAAAAGTTCTAGAAATATTGTATGTGCATGCTGTAACTGTGGAATAGCAGGCACATTCATAATGACATGTCATATTTACTGTATTTTGCTAAGTAGCGGCTTATAAAGTTGAGGGTTTTTTGTGATTTCTGATCATTTGTGAGGGCACCAATGTGACTTCTGTGCATGCGTACTTGTTAAAGTTGAGTTTTTTTGTGTGATTTCTGATCATTTTTGAGGGCAACAATGTGACTTCTGTGCATGCACGCTCGTTAAAGTTAAGTGTTTTTTTGTGTGATTTCTGATCATTTGTGAGGGCACCGATGTGACTTCTGTGCGTGCGTGCTTGTTAAAGTTAAGGTTGTTTTCTGATTTCTGATCATTTGTGAGGGCACCAATGTGACTTCTGTGCGTGCGTGCTCGTTAAAGTTAAGTTTTTTTTGTGATTTCTGATCATTTGTGAGGGCACCGATGTAACTTCTGTGCGTGCGGGCGCGTTAAAGTTAAGTTTTTTTTGTGTGATTTCTGATCATTTGTGAGGGCACCAATGTGACTTCTGTGCGTGCGTGCTCGTTAAAGTTAAGGGTTTTGTGTGATTTCTGATCATTTGTGAGGGCACCGATGTAACTTCTGTGCGTGCGGGCACGTTAAAGTTAAGGTTTTTTTGTGTGATTTCTGATCATTTGTGAGGGCACCGATGTGACTTTCTGTTGTTAGGAATTTATCATAAATATATTGTAAATTATATTCTTCATGACGTTTTCCCCCATACAACTAATTCTTACTGTGGCTCTGGCGCGGTTGAACATGCGTCATGTGCGTGCATGTGTTTAAGGGTGTGCCAAGTCGACCGTGTAGAAACGGACAAACTAGGTACCGGCACACTTTGTATTTTTGCTTAATTGTGGGGACGGAAAATCAAGCCCAAATAAGCAACCACACATTTAAAACAAGCCCAAACCCTGTAGCTGACGCTATTTCCGTCAACAGCGACAGAATAGAGATCACGTTTTGTGTTTGGTATCGCTAATCAATGCAGCCATTGATGATCGTTTTTTGAACCTGAATATACGGAGGATGAGCTACAAGTGTTAGTAGCTGGGTGCTAAGCAGATTCAAATAGAGTGAAACACTAAGCTATCATGTCACACTAAACTGACAAAATTTTAACATAACAAAACAGTCACTTACAATGTCTGCTCTCACTGGGATGCCGACTGATGGGATGGTTGTATCTTTCAGCACCCGACTTCCCCGTTTAGCTGGTGAATTCAGCATAAATCCCAGGTAAAAAAAAAAAATGCTGCATCTTGCAACATGTTCCTAGCCTTAGGGTCTACAGTAATTTAAGAACCAGCGTATTTTTAGCTTGCAGCATGTGGAATTTCTACATTACAAACTTGTCCAAACTCAAAGGCGATTCAGCAGCTGCAACTCCGGTAGCTAGCGTTACCTCTCTAATATCGATAGTAGTTTGAAGCGCTGTGAGCACGGCGCTGTGTCACTACGCCAGAAAAGTAGTTCCTCGAGTGTTATCACTTACAATAACAACGTCATTATGAATTGGTTAATATGCAGGCCACGGCATGTAATTGGACCGTTGTTTGCAGTTTTAGGATGTTTTGGAGTTATTTATGGACAAAATAGTAGAATCCCCATTACCTGCATTGTTAGCCGCCTCTAACTATTGTTTTTTTCTCTATTTAAAATGTGCAGAAACAATGTTGTGTCTCAAACAAATGTTGTGAATAATGGGCGAAATTATTTTAAAGAAGTGGTTTTTCCTTTAAATATTCATGGATAATGCTCACTCTGTGTGTGTGTGTGTGTGTGTGTGTGTGTGTGTGTGTGTGTGTGTGTGTGTGTGTGTGTGTGTGTGTGTGTGTGTGTGTGTGTGTGTGTGTGTGTGTGTGTGTGTGTGTGTGTGTGTGTGTGTGTGTGTGTGTGTGTGTCTTAGGTCCAGGTATAGCATTTGTGGTGTATCCGGAGGCTCTGACCAGACTTCCCCTATCTCCTTTCTGGGCTATCATCTTCTTTCTCATGCTCCTCACTCTGGGCCTGGATACCATGGTAACCATTAGCTCTTCTGTGTTTCTCTTACCCTGCATGGGCTCAAGTGTGGTTATAAGATGGGAGAGGTCGCTATTACCCAAGGCAAACATATATTTTGAAATAAGCCTTCCTTAGTCTCGAACTCTTGCATAGCATGCATTTTTCATTAACTCGGCTATTTGGGCTCTTTGGGACCCATTGAGTATAAAAACAAAATAAGAAAGTTGCCATCTGAACTTTTGGATGTGTTTTCAGCCATATTAAATCTCACATATGATGTGGTATAGTCTTCCTCGACCACTCAATGGTCGTGTAATGTCCTCGTAAGTGGAAACCAGGTTCTTGTAACCAAAAATGTGATATCCACATACACTATATTGCCAAAAGTATTTGGCCACCCATCCAAATGATCAGAATCAGGTGTCCTAATCACTTGGCCCGGCCGCAGGTGTATACAATCAAGCACTTAGGCATGGAGACTGTTTCTACAAACATTTGTGAAAGAATGGGCCGCTCTCAGTGATTTCCAGCGTGGAACTGTCATAGGATGCCACCTGTGCAACAAATCCCGTCGTGAAATTTCCTTGCTCCTAAATATTCCAAAGTCAACTATCGGTTTTAACCAAAGAAAATGGAAGAGTTTGGGAACAACAGCAACTCAGCCACCAAGTGGTAGGCCACGTAAACTGACAGCGGATGCTGAAGCGTATAGTGCAAAGAGGTCGTCGACTTTCTGCACAGTCAGTTGCTCCAGAGCTCCAAACTTCATGTGACCTTCCAATTAGCCCACGTACAGTACGCAGAGAGCTTCATGGAATGGGTTTCCATGGCCGAGCAGCTGCATCTAAGCCATACATCACCAAGTCCAATGCAAAGCGTGGGATGCAGTGGTGTAAAGCACGTCGCCACTGGACTCTAGAGCAGTGGAGACACCTTCTCTGGAGTGATGAATCACGCTTTTCCATCTGGCAATCTGATGGACGAGTCTGGGTTTGGAGGTTGCCAGGAGAACGGTACATTTCGGACTGTATTGTGCTGAGTGTGAAATTTGGTGAAGGAGGAATTATGGTGTGGGGTTGTTTTTTAGGAGTTGGGCTTGGCCCCTTAGTTCCAGTGAAAGGAACTTTGAATGCTCCAGGATACCAAAACATTTTGGACAATTCCATGCTCCCAGCCTTGTGGGAACACTTTGGAGCGAGCCCCTTCCTCTTCCAACATGACTGTGCACCAGTGCACAAAGCAAAGTCCATAAATACATGGATGACTGGTGAGTCTGGTGTGGATGAACTTGACTGGCCTGCACAGAGTCCTGACCTGAACCCGATAGAACACCTTTGGGATGAATTAGAACAGAGACTGAGAGCCAGGCCTTCTCGACCAACATCAGTGTGTGACCTCACCAATGCGCTTTTGGAAGAATGGTGGAAAATTGCTATAAACACACTCCGCAACCTTGTGGACAGCCTTTTTCCAGAAGAGTTGAAGCTGTAATAGCTGCAAAAGGTGTACCCACATCATATTGAACCCTACGGGTTAGGAATGGGATGGCACTTCAAGTTCATATGTGAGTCAAGGCAGGTGGCCAAATACTTTTGGCGATATAGTGTATGTGTACGCTAGGTTTTAGGAGGTTGAAGGGTAAAACAGACAGATACTGTTTGAAACTAGTGGACTTTGGTGGTGTTTCTTTCTGTAAATATAATGAATTATTACTGTTATTAGTAGGGATGTCCGATAATGGCTTTTTGCCGATATCCGATATTCCGATATTGTCCAACTCTTTAATTACCGATACCGATATCAACCGATATATGCAGTCGT
The DNA here is from genome assembly GCF_033978685.3 of Nerophis lumbriciformis. NCBI lineage: Eukaryota > Metazoa > Chordata > Actinopteri > Syngnathiformes > Syngnathidae > Nerophis > Nerophis lumbriciformis. The sequence continues at coordinate 16,464,522 of NC_084562.2, read as the reverse complement.
GGAATTAACACATTACTATGTCTAATTTGGACAACCAGGTATGGTGAAGATAAGGTACTTTTAATTTTTTTTTAATAAAATAAGATAAATAAATTAAAAACATTTTCTTGAATAAAAAAGAAAGTAAAACAATATAAAAACAGTTACACAGAAACTAGTAATTAATGAAAACGAGTAAAATTAACTGTTAAAGGTTAGTACTATTAGTGGACCAGCAGCACGCACAATCATGTGTGCTTACGGACTGTATCCCTTGCAGACTGTATTGATATATATTGATATATAATGTAGGAACCAGAATATTAATAACAGAAAGAAACAACCCTTTTGTGTGAATGAGTGTGAATGAATGGGGGAGGGAGGTTTTTTGGGTTGGTGCACTAATTGTAAGTGTATCTTGGGAACAGAGCCAAGGCAGCATCGGTCTGAAATTCCTCGTCTTTGAGCTCACGCTAGCGAGTGAAAACGGGGCCAATGTTGATCCTTGACTGTCCTTTTATCCGAGTAGCCTCGCTTTTTTTTTTTGTCTCCTCAGACGAAACTTTTCATTTTTTTGTTGTTGTTTTGGAGCTTCAGCTATGATAGCAGTAATTGCATACATGGATAACAAATTGATAAAATCACAAGTTGATTAAATGTTACTGAAAAAAACCCACATCCTTTCTGAAAAAACTGCCACAAATTCAGGGATTTTAGGCCGCAACAGCCCGCAAAATCCGGGAAGGCCTGCTCAGTGGCCTAGTGGTTAGAGTGTCCGCCCTGAGATCGGTAGGTTGTGAGTTCAAACCCCGGCCGAGTCATACCAAAGACTATAAAAATGGGACCCATTACCTCCCTGCTTGGCACTCAGCATCAAGGGTTGGAATTGGGGGTTAAATCACCAAAATGAATCCCGGGCGCGGCTACTGCTGCTGCCCATTGCTCCCCTCACCTCCCAGGGGGTGGAACAAGGGAATGGGTCAAATGCAGAGGACAAATTTCACCACAACTAGTGTGTGTGTGACAACCATTGGTACTTTAACTTTAACTTGCCTTAACTCAGTGCCTTTTTGCAAGGTTGCTGAGATTGCAATCAAAAGGTGTGACACAATCACCAATGACAGCCGGTTGTGTCCAACCTGGATGATCAGGAATGCTGAAGACACAGCTATCATACATTATGTGTGACGTAAATGCGGTTTCCACAGGTAATCTTGTGTGGTGGAGGAAAAGCAAGTCATACGAATAATAACCCTAACAGAATCCAAGTCATCTGCAGAGCTTCTGGCTGAAGCTCGAGAGCCTAACTTGAATCCCCCAAAGTCTGTAGCTGAAGATACCCTTCACATCATGTTCTGCACTGAAAGGACTTACTGAAAAGAGGACTTTGTCCCCAGGCCTGGGCAAGACTGCAGAAATGACAGGTGGAAATTAACCTAGCGCCAGCATCCGTCTTTTGAAACGATCCAAGGAACAGAACCGAAGTCCTCTGAGACGACAGCAGACCCGAACTGGACCGCACTGTCACCAGCAGATTTCCAGACCGGTCGCCATGATAACGATTTTGAACTCTCATGTGATGGATAACTTACCAACCCACAAAAGACTTAACAGATCTGTTAATTTGCTTGTCACAACCCGTGAAGGTTGAGCATCTCTCAGCTCTGTAGTCCACCTGTGACGCAAGAGGATGTCTTGATGCCTAACCTATCCTGGGGGCACCAAGCGTCATGGACATGTGACTTTGCTGTGTGAGACCAAGACATCCAGCCCCTGGTGGTCAAGAGGGATGGAGTAGAAAGTAGGGAACTAGCGTACGGCTGCACAGAAGGCAGACCGGAACACACACCTTGCCGTGTTTGTTCTTGCTACCAAGTGGGTTCCACATTCTGTGAATGCATTCTAGAGTGAAAATACTCAGCGTTTCAATTAGCGCCGGTCCCAAAGTTTTGCGACAAGGCTCTCTCTGCGTCAGTATTTACAATCCTCGTATTTGCTCCACTCGGCTGCGGCAGCGCTCCATGCTGCACACATTGACCCAATTAACATAATTAGCCCTTCGTGCAGCGCTCGGGGACTGATTTTTGGATGAAGTGCTTTGCAGCTCCCCAAGTAGCAGAGGAGGGGGGGCCCAGTCTGTGTGATTGGAGTGAAGGAAACTAAGTCGACCCGGAGGTTTTGGAAAAAAAACAGGACAGAACTTCAGCTGAGAGGAATGGTTCCCACTTTTCACATTTACAAAGGGAAAGTGGGATAGGGACGTGATGAACTCCTTTACGTTTTGTTCCAACAAGAGTTACAAGACGCGTTTACTCGTGCAAAGCTGGGCAGCCAATCGACATCTAAATGTCCTTCAATAAGCACAAAAGTTTGATCTTTCCTTGTATTTTAGTGAACTCAGTTACAAAAGTTAAACATGGTAGGAGCTAGCAGCTACACAACAACAGCTAAGCACAGAATAGCGCACACGCTAGACATACCTAATAAGTGTGTGGAAGTTGCCCTCCCGTGGGTCCTCCAGACCACCAAGCATTGCCATGAGAGCCCGTTTCAGAGTTACAATATAGTTTCATTTTTATACAATGTCTGCAGGTTGATTTCCAGCAATTGTCTATATGTCTCTGACAGGCACGCTCTTGCTCTCACGCCAGCTCCAACAATGTCTCTCCTCCCGGCTGCTACTTAAACAGAGCGACGGGTGATTAGATAATAAGGCCCTCCTGGGCCATCTACGCACCTGTCGCTGACTTTGAGGCCGGTCCTGGCACACCCCGTTCCGCTGCAGGCCCGCAGGCCACGCCCCCCTCCACAAAGTGTCTTTAATTGAACAATATTGTAGTCTAAAATGGAACATTTGTCAATATAAAAAAAGTATCAAATAATAGGGATGTTAAAAAAAAGATTTTCGAATGATTTGCGATTCTTATATGTAACGATTCTTAATCGATTAAAAAAACCCCATGAAAAATAGATTTTTAACCGATTGTAATCAGTCCAGCCACTTTATTAAATGTTTGGTTGGAATTGTATTAAACAAAACCAATTTTCTCTTAAGTAATACAACATTTATCAGAGCTGTTATCTATTTTATGGAGAAATATAGCACCCAATGGTTTAAAAAAAAGTATAGCTTTTGAATCGCGAATTGATTCCGAATTGAATTGTTAGCCCCGAGAATCGAATTTAAAGATTCACAGCCCTATCAAATAGTTATTGTCAGGTTTAAACACTGATGACATCTATTAAACGAGACAAGAAGCAAGGAATTAAACAGACAGAATTAAATATCGCTCAATTTGAGGAGAAACGTCTGGGCTGTACTCTTGTACAGTCTCCAGCACGCTCTGGCGAAAGATTGTACGCCACCTCTTTTTATTTGGACTTTCCCTGTTTACATAACAACAGCTGTTTCTAAAGGAATGTGGGGTATGTAAACAGCCATTTTTTTCGGTCACATTAACACAAAAGAAAAAGATGCCTCGGGCTTGGACTGGTCCTGGATCGAGCTTGGGCAGGTCTTGGATCAAAATAGATAATAACCCCTCCCGTCTCCTCCCATCGTACACAGCGGAATTTTCCAAGCCTTTGGCTTGGTGCAACAAAGACAGCCTCTTGTCTGTTCACTGGGAACTCAGAGAACGGAAAGTTTTTTGATAATTTACATACAATTTTTCGGGCAATTATAGTCGCATATTACTTACACACACAAAGTCTCAAAGGCAGAAGCGTATCAGAAAGTATCCAGTAACAAACGTGTCCGCATCATTTAATTGACTGTTATCAATTACATTTAAGGACAGCATAAGTCCATTCCAGACAGTTAATAATAAATACAGTTAGTTATTTTATACCTACTACTGCTCAGTGACCTTGTGGTTAAGAGTGTCTGCCCTGAGATCGGTAGGTCGTGAGTTCAAACCTTACCAAAGACTATACAAATGGGAACCCTTACCTCCCTGCTTGGCACTCAGTATCAAGGGTTGGAATTGGGGGTTTAATCACCAAAATGATTCCCGAGCGTGGCCACCGCTGCTGCTCACTGCTCCCCTCACCTCCCAGGGAGTGGAACAAGGGGATGGGTCAAATGGAGAGGTTAATTTCACCACACCTAGTACTTAACTTTATTGTTCTCTTGAGTAATTTCACTTCATCAAACCATTTTTTTTTACCCTTACTGCTGTTATCTTATCGGATCAATATGGGCATGGTCAATGTTCATGAGTCAAATATTAGTATCGTATCAGCAGTGGAAAAAGTTGTCTCTGGTACACCCTTAGTTCCTGGGATAGATCTAAAGTTCCCAGTGCCCACAATCACCTTCTATGTCTCTGGAAGGAACACGGCCCCCTTCACATGTTGGGGAAAAGAAGCAGCAAGGACACAAATCAACAGGAAGACCAAATTAGGATGTTACTTTGTTTAGGCAGTGGCAGCGGCTCGGAGGAAGCATTTTGACTGTAATCGACTTGGGATGTTGACAGGAAATTAGTTTTGGGAGCTCAGGAAGAGAGAGAGGAGAGGAGGCGGATAGATTGGTGCCACGCGGTTCTTTTTTTAGCGCTCACGCTCACAAAAAGCCACCTCTGTCATTGGCCTGTTTGTATATTCACCATATATTTACTATTTACCATCTTGAGGTATTTACTAATCTCCTGTCAGGTTCTCGCTCTCGGTTGCAACCTGAATCATTCAAATCAATGATTTTTCTTCGATCTGTTCCTACTCCAGATGGGAGTATATATATATATTCAGTTCGTTTAGCAAATAAATGGAAATATATTGAAATGTGATGCAGAATTGCAACATCAGCAGCACCTCTGATTAATGCAATGTTTTGCACTAATCCATATGATTTATTCCTTCCTTTCTCAGTTTGCAACCATCGAGACCATCGTCACCTCGGTGTCGGATGAGTTCCCCAAATACTTGAGGACGCACAAGCCGCTCTTCACCCTGGTCTGCTGTTTGGCCTTCTTCGTCCTAGGCTTCCCCATGATCACAGAGGTATGATGCTCCTCAGACACACCAGGGGCCTGTCGGAGGCAGATATTTACATATGTCCGTATTTAAGTATTACTTCTTTAATTTCATAATCATATTACAAAACAGCTAGTGTTTTTCTTCCAATTGTGGTCTTTTGGTTGTCTGCAAATACTGTGTGCTAACCTTGAGTGTGGAATGTAAGAAAGAGAGATACTCCTTCTTTTTATCTATTATGTCCAGGTGCGGAGGACAATGGGCATGTGTTTAGGCTGAAAAGACAAGACAACGAGGGTGGGAGGGAGAGAGACTTTATAGAAGAGAAGGTTTCCATTTTTGAGGGGAGACCATCTTAGCTGCGCGATTGAATGTTCTATGCTGGACTGGTCTCAGTATATTTACAAAGCTTTGCAAATATATTACAAAATACCTATTCTGTCTCTGGTGGTTCTTCTACTCAGCTTTAAGTGTCGTAAAGAGCTTGGGAGCGACCAGCGACTTGAATTCCCTGGGAGGAACAACTGGTCCAAACGCAACAGGCCTCATGTATTAAGAATTATGTGGATTTCCTACCAAAATCCAGAAAACCCTGTATGCACAAAATGTTTTGATGTGTTAAAGTGTGCGCGTGTACTAATCCAAGCTAGGGTTGTACGGTATTCCGGTATCAGTATAGTACCGCGATACTAACAAATCATATTCTGTACTATACCACGTCGTGTCATTGCTGAGCAGACGAGGATGTTCGGCAGCGCCAAAACACAGAGTACTTACAAACAGACAATGTGTGTAGACAGAAAAGGGAGAATGGACGCATTTTGGCTTAAAATCTAACAATAACAATAAATCTAACAATAACAATAAAGCTATAACACCGAAACACCCGCCTGAAGCTAGCTAGTGGCTAAAGTCCATCATGCAGTCTGCAGTGTTTTAGCTAATTCTAAATCACTAATCCTCGCCTCCATGACGACAAATAAAGTACGTTTCTTAAAAGTAGCATCCCTGCAGGACGAGGAATAGCTAAACATGCTTCACTACACACCGTAGCTCACCGGCTTCAAAATGTAAACAAACGCCATTGGGGGATCTACACTTCAATCAATCAATCAATCTTTATTTATATAGCCCTAAATCACAAGTGTCTCAAAGGGCTGCACAAGCCACAACGACATCCTCGGTACAAAGCCCACATACAGGCAAGGAAAAACTCACCCCAGTGGGACGTCGATGTGAATGACTATGAGAAACCTTGGAGAGGACCGCATATGTGGGTAACCCCCCCCCTCTAGGGGAGACCGAAAGCAATGGATGTCGAGTGGGTCTGACATAATATTGTGAGAGTCCAGTCCATAGTGGGGCCAGCAGGACACCATCCCGAGCGGAGACGGGTCAGCAGCGCAGAGATGTTCCCAGCCAATGCACAGGCGAGCGGTCCACCCCGGGTCCCGACTCTGGACAGCCAGCACTTCATCCATGGCCACCGGACCTGTGCCCCCCCCATCCCCCTCAAGGAAAAGGGGAGCAGAGGAGAAAAGAAAAGAAACGGCAGATCAACTGGTCTAACAGGGGGGCTATTTAAAGGCTAGAGTATACAAATGAGTTTTAAGATGGGACTTAAATGCTTCTACTGAGGTAGCATCTCTAATTGTTACCGGGAGGGCATTCCATAGTACTGGAGCCCGAATAGAAAACGCTCTATAGCCCGCAGACTTTTTTTGGGCTCTGGGAATCACTAATAAGCCGCAGTTCTTTGAACGCAGATTTCTTGCCGGGACATATGGTACAATGCAATCGACAAGATAGGACGGAGCTAGACCGTGTAGTATTTTATACGTAAGTAGTAAAACCTTAAAGTGCACAGGAAGCCAGTGCAGGTGAGCCAGTATAGGCGTAATATGATCAAACTTTCTTGTTCTTGTCAAAAGTCTAGCAGCCGCATTTTGTACCAACTGTAATTTTTTAATGCTAGACATAGGGAGACCCGAAAATAATACGTTACAGTAGTCGAGACGAGACGTAACGAATGCATGAATAATGATCTCAGCGTCGCTAGTGGATAAAATAGAACGAATTTTAGCGATATTACGGAGATGAAAGAAGGCCGTTTTAGTAACACTCTTAATGTGTGATTCAAACGAAAAGATTTTTTTTTTTTTTTAAATAATGCCGATAATGCCATTTTTTGTGGTCCCCTTTATTTAGAAAAGTATCGAAAAGTACCGAAAATAATCAAAATAATTTTGGTACCGGTACCGAAATATTGATATCGGGACAACACTAATCCAAACACAGAATTCAGTAGCAGTCAATAGGAGGGGTCTGATTGTAATGTTTTGCGATTGTGAGCCTTTTAATGCTGTGTGCTTCAAGAACTGGCTGAAAATCAAAAAGAAATGGTCAGACACCAGGAAGAAGGTGAAGAAGAAGATTGATGTGCATGATCAAAACAGGCGGGGAGACCGGAGATAAAGTAGTGCTGTAAGTGTTTGAAATGATACGTAAAACTTTAGAAGAGGTGGGTGACTGATTACCCCCAATATAATTATAAGTTGTGTAACTTACGACAACATGTGCTCATACGTAGCCTGCTCACAGCCAGATTAGAGTTTCATGTGAAAATGATGTACGATTTGGTCTTTTTAAATGTAAACATGCCAACATATCGAAAAGGATACGTAAGACTTTGACTCTTAATTGATTACCGTATTTTCCGGAATATAAGGCGCACATAAAATCCTTTTTTTTCCCTCAAAACACGACAGTGCCTTAATGTACGGAATAACTGTGGTTTTGCTTACCGACCTCGAAACAATTTTATTTGGTGTATTGATAAGTGTGACCAGTAGATGGCAGTCAAACATAAGAGATATGCGTAGACTGCAATATGACTCAAGTAAACAACACCAACATTTTATATGTTCCATTGAAAATATAGAACATTACACACGGCACTCAAAAATCTATCAAAATGTTTTAGTACGACTTTGGTACGCTAAGAAGCCGCACCGCTTGATGGATTGTCGGCGCATTAAACAGACTAGTATTATTATGGTGTGTGTATAAGCAATATTAAGCAAAAGCAATTTAGAAAAAAATAATATTATGACTCCTTTGATGCGCCCTTTATATATGAAAAAAGATCAAAAATAGACCGCAGTGCGCCTTATAATCCGGTGCGCCCTATGGTACGGAAAATACGGTACTCAATTTATTAATACAACACGGGGGAGCTACTTGCGGTCGCAGCCACATGACGGCTGCTGTCCGCCAAGCCGGAGTCACAGCAACTCCTTGTGGCAGCAACAGGTGGCAGAATGATTGCCTACATAAATTATGGGACATCCCCACAAATATGGATATGAATATAAAGCATACAATTCACTGGCGAAAAAGTGAATTGTGTGTCCTTTGTTGACATCAAGAAATGGCGAAGCCTGAACAGCCACCTATGTGCGTCGCCAAAGTATCCTCAGTGTTAGTGTTTTGTATATCATACAGGATTGCTTATTATTTTTATTGGATAGTAGTCTGTTTATTTCAATTGTTAGTTTTTTTTTCTTTATTACCTCTTGTGTAATTTATTTTTACCCCATATTTGTTCCCACTACTGCACCTTAAATTGGAGTCCTTAATCTCGTTATATGCAAATATAATGACAATAAAGTCCATTCTTCTTCTCAGCTTTTGCCGTGAAATAGGGGCGTACTCCAGGTATATGTGCGAACGCAGGCTTAATACATGAGGCCCCCGGTGTACAGAAAACAGTGGTTGATTGAAATTGTGTCATTTCTCGTTCTATTACGCTGTAATAATGTTTTTGTGTGTGTGGCAGAGTGGCATGTACATGCTACAGTTGGTGGACACTTACGCAGCCTCCTACTCTTTGGTCATCATTGCCATTTTCGAGCTGGTGGGCATCTCTTACCTCTATGGTGAGTATAAAGCAGCTTTTTGACAAATGATTTATTATAATTATAATTATTTGAGTGCGACCTTTTATAATTCAAGCACAGATCTATAGGATGCAAGCATTGTCAGAACATATATACTGAAAACCAGGTATGTGTGTTATATTAAGAAAAAAGGATTTACATTAAACCAATAATATCAAATAGACTTAGACTTCTGTGTATTGTCATTCAAATGTTTACTTTACAGTACAGATAAGAACAACATTTCGTTGCATTAGCTCGTTGGAATGCAGGATAAAAGAGCAATGAGGGGCAGAGTGTTTGCATTTACAAAAGAAAGTGCAGAATGCTCCCTCTAATTTTTCATGTGTGTGAGCAAACGCAAAAACTCCCTGAGCATTCAGTGGAGCCCATGTGAGCAACATCAGACGTGCACACTGTGGCTACACCAGCAGCACACCTGTCCCAAGCCTGACTAAATAACAAGTTCAATCTCCATCCATCCATCCATTTTCTACCGCTTGTCCCTTTCGGGGTCGCGGGGGGTGTAAATAAAATTAATAGTTAGCAAATCATTTGTTTTTGTTTTTTAAACAGCTGTGCACGAAGGAATATGAAACGCGCAAGTCTGGTCAATGAGCCAAATAGTAAACAAGAAAAGATGAATATTTATTATTATTATTATTTGGCGCTATAAGATCAAAATGATGCAACACTTGAGAATTTTAATTTTTTTCTATATTGCATCATAACAATCCCCTCAATTCTCCCCAAAAAACGGATTAACTGGCTGGACTATAAAGACAATATAACATACTGTACATCCGTAAACGTGGATGCATATGCAAAAGTGAAATATATTTATCTGTACAGTAAATCTATTTATATCTGCACCAATGTTCCCTTTAAGGTGTGCAATTGCGCACTGCTCAAGCGTCCTCTGCGCACGGCAAATCTATGTCACGCACAAAATCAAATAAAAAAATAAGAGCATAACAATTTTGGACACACGGACACGACAGAGAAAACAGTTTTCGTCATCATTGTTCAAATATTGTAACGTCTGTCGAGACGCTTTGAGGACATGATTTCCATCCATCACTTTACTGAGCAAAACTCTTTATTGTCGGCCATAAACACATCACCAAAACATTAGTAAAAAAAATTATACCTAGCAAAACTGGTCATTTTCTGCAGTACAAACCAGACCAAAAGCAACTTTGTTATATCAACAGCAGCCGCTCGCTCTTTCTCACTTGCGCCAACACATGCACATATGGCACTTAGCCAGTGATGCGTTTACAGCCACACAAAAAGTCGGACAACTCCAACACCACACATAAAGTGTCATTCCAGGTCGTTACACTATGATTTACCAATCAAATGTGTGCTTATTCTAGTGTCATTTAATGGGAATCTTAATTTATAAATATTAATCATGAAATGCTGTTAGTATAACACATTTCGGGAGAACATCCGCACCGTAACACAACAGAAACACAACAGAACAAATACCCAGAACCCCTTGCAGCACTAACTCTTCCGGGACGCTACAATATACACCACAAACCCCCTACATAAAACCCCGCCCACCTCAACCTCCTCATGCTCTCTCAGGGAGAGCATGTTCCAAATTCCAAGCTGCTGTTTTGAGGCATGTTAAAAAAAATAGTGCACTTTGTGACTTCAATAATAAATATGGCAGTGCCATGTTGGCATTTTATTCCCATAACTTGAGTTGATTTATTTTGGAAAACCTTGTTACATTCTTTAATGCATCCAGCGGGGCATCACAACAAAATTAGGCATAATAATGTTCATTCCACGACTGTATATATCGGTATCGGTTGATATCGGAATCGGTAATTAAGAGTCGGACAATATCGGAATATCGGATATCGGCAAAAAAGCCATTATCGGACATCTCTAGTTACAAGTAATCTAATTATGTCAACATGACAGCGTCAGGAGCACGGCGAGTAATAAAAGCAACCACCAGCACCAATTAACTTGATATCAAATAGTAAGAGGCAACATCACACAGCAAACAACACACAACAAGCAAACACAATCCTACACAGACTACTACTACAACGTGAGAATAGTGGACATCAAATGAATCATTGAGGTGACAAACTTGCAATTGTACAATACCCTGTCTAGGGACAAGGAGACTACAGCACATCTCCTTATTAACCGGAGGTAACACAATCCAGGGAAAAGATCCAACAGAGCTGCCGCCTCACAAGAGCTAACAAACACAGCTGAGCTGATCGGTTTGTCTCTCCTGCCGACGTCACACGTCAGTCGGCAAAAGGCCTCCGTTTTATAAAAAGGCACAGACTCTGCTCTCATGAAACATCTTTCAACTGCATATGCCAGACATTTGTTTTTTTTACTTATGCAATAATTACTTTCTTGAGTAATTCATTATATTCATTAAAGGGGAACATTATCACCAGACCTATGTAAGCGTCAATATATACCTTGATGTTGCAGAAAAAAGACCATATATTTTTTTAACCGATTTCCGAACTCTAAATGGGTGAATTTTGGCGAATTAAACGCCTTTCTAGTATTCGCTCTCGGAGCGATGACGTCACGTTGTGACGTCACATCGGGAAGCAATCCGCCATTTTCTCAAACACCGAGTCAAATCAGCTCTGTTATTTTCCGTTTTTTCGACTGTTTTCCGTACCTTGGAGACATCATGCCTCGTCGGTGTGTTGTCGGAGGGTGTAACAACACGAACAGGGACGGATTCAAGTTGCACCAGTGGCCCAAAGATGCGAAAGTGGCAAGAAATTGGACGTTTGTTCCGCACACTTTACCGACGAAAGCTATGCTACGACAGAGATGGCAAGAATGTGTGGATATCCTGCGACACTCAAAGCAGATGCATTTCCAACGATAAAGTCAAAGAAATCTGCCGCCAGACCCCCATTGAATCTGACGGAGTGTGTGAGCAATTCAGGGACAAAGGACCTCGGTAGCACGGCAAGCAATGGCGGCAGTTTGTTCCCGCAGACGAGCGAGCTAAACCCCCCGGATGTCTTGGCTTACACCGTCCCAAAGATGATCAAGAGAAGAATATCGACCCTAGCTACCCTGGCCTGCTGACATGAGGGTATGTCTACAGAATATATTAATTGATGAAAATTGGGCTGTCTGCACTCTCAAAGTGCATGTTGTTGCCAAATGTATTTCATATGCTGTAAACCTAGTTCATAGTTGTTAGTTTCCTTTAATGCCAAACAAACACATACCAATCGTTGGTTAGAAGGCGATCGCCGAATTCGTCCTCGCTTTCTCCCGTGTCGCTGGCTGTCGTGTCGTTTTCGTCGGTTTCGCTTGCATACGGTTCAAACTGATATGGCTCAATAGCTTCAGTTTCTTCTTCAATTTCGTTTTCGCTACCTGCCTCCACACTACAACCATCCGTTTCAATACATGCGTAATCTGTTGAATCGCTTAAGCCGCTGAAATCCGAGTCTGAATCCGAACTAATGTTGCTATACCTTGCTGTTCTTTCCGCCATGTTTGTTTGTGTTGGCTTCACTATGTGACGTCACAGGAAAATGGACGGGTGGTTAAAATCAGGCACTTTGAAGCTTTTTTTAGGGATATTGCGTGATGGGTAAAATTTTGAAAACAACTTAGAAAAATATAATAAGCCACTGGGAACTGTTTTTTTTTTCTTTGGGAAGGCCATTTTAAAACCTTAATTCTAGCCTGATTTAGCCATTCCTTTACCACTTTTGACGTGTGTTTGGGGTCATTGTCCAGTTGGAACACACAACTGCGCCCAAGACCCAACCTCCGGGCAGATGATTTTATGTTGTCCTGAAGAATTTGGAGGTAATCCTCCTTTTTCATCGTCCCATTTACTCTCCAGTTCCATTGGCAGCAAAACAGGCCCAGAGCATAATACCACCACGCTTGACTGTATGTATGGTGTTCCTGGGATTAAAGGCCTCACCTTTTCTCCTCCAAACATATTGCTGGGTATTGTGGCCAAACAGCTCAATTTGTGTTTCATCTGACCACAGAACTTTCCTAGGTCTTATCTTTGTCCATGTGATGTCATATGTTTTTCATATGTTATTCTGGTTTTGGCCACTGGGTGTCTCTGTTGTGATGCCCTGGAGCACAAAACACAACACAACACACAGGTTACAAAAGACCATTTGCTTGACCATCAGATAACACGTCACATTGACATGACGATGTCAGCGTGTTTGTGCCGTTTGTCATTAAAGACGGACTAACGAATCCTGCACCTGACCTATAACTCCTTTTTATGCAGCGAGAACGTAACGCTCTCTCTCCGAGTAGTCTCCACGTTCTTTCTGAAGCACGTATTCAAATGGGTAGCTCGCATTTCTTGGTAAATTGAGTGACCTTTTAAACCCAGGTCTCCTGACTTTCTCCAATTCCTACTCTTATTCCAATTATCCCCCCCATCCCCCCATCCATATGCAGGGCTACAGAGGTTCTGCGAAGACATTGAAATGATGATTGGTTTTCAGCCCAGCCGCTTCTGGAGAATTTGCTGGGCATTCGTGACACCGACCATTCTGACGGTCTGTTTCTTTGTCTCACACTCAAAAGATTCAGTTTCTATTGCCTTTCAAGCCTAATTTTCAATGTACTGCTAGGCCAGGGGTCGGCAACCCGCGGCTCTAGAGCCGCATGCGGCTTTTTAGCGCCGCCCTAATGGCTCTCTGGAGCTTTTTCAAAAATGTATGAAAAATGGAAAAAGATGTGGGGAAAAAAATAAATTTTTTGTTTTAATATGGTTTCTGTAGGAGGACAAACATGACACAAACCTCCCTAATTGTTACAAAGCACACTGTTTATATTAACTTCACTGATTCGAGTATTTGGCGAGCGCCGTTTTGTCCTACTAATTTTGGCGGTCCTTGAACTCACCGTAGTTTGTTTACATGTATAACTTTCTCCGACTTTCTAGGACGTGTTTTATGCCACTTCTTTTTCTGTCTCATTTTGTCCACCAAACTTTTAACGTTGTGTATGAAAGGTGAGTTTTGTTGATGTTATTGACTTGTTGGAGTGCTAATCAGACATATTTGCATGACTGCAAGCTAATCGATGCTAACATGCTATTTAGGCTAGCTATATGTACACATTGCATCATTATGCCTCGTTTGTAGCTATATTTGAGCTCATTTAGTTTCCTTTAAGTCCTCTTAATTCAATTTATATCTCATGTCACACTATCTGTATGTAATATGGCTTTTAATTTTTTGTGGCTCCAGAAAGATTTGTTTTTGTATTTTTGGTCCAATATGGCTCTTTCAACATTTTGGGTTGCCGACCCCTGTGCTAGGCTCTGTGTTGCCATTATTGTTCTATTCTCTAAAAACACATGTTTTTTGTAAATATATGTGATGATAAAGTATTATACCACATGCTGGCATTTAACCAGTGTGTGTGTGTGAAAAGGCGATTTATTATATTGTATGTAGCGGAGTGTGTAGTCTCCAGTGCACAGAGCTTCCCAGCATTTCATCATTGGCCGCCAGCCAACATTTATATTGGTAATTGTGCACTGAAAATTGCCGTGTAGCACCAAAGCAGAGGTGACGTTGACAAAAGGGCCCGCAGTCGCCTGGCTGGTCGTCACGC